>NW_010406133.1:0-13749 GCF_000710305.1 Buceros rhinoceros silvestris | reverse complement strand
ACTGTATCTGCACTTCTGGAAGCAGCTGATGCATCTGCGCATTTTTTCCTGTAGGGTCTGAATAACTTAGTGGCTTGAGAACATCATGCCATATGCACACAGAGGTGTCAGCTTGGGTGTGCTGAGTTCATGCAGCATTGCACAAAGGTTTAAACCTTTAGCAGAGCTGGGAGGTACACAGAGGCTTCCTGTAAGAGTAGCTGCATCCTACGGTACTGGACTATGAGCTCGTGCTACTGAATCTGAGCTGGCTTGTCTGAGCTTCTCAGGACAGTCATTGTACTGAGCTCCTGAGGTACCTGCTTGCAATTTGCTGTTGGGAAATTAGTAATATTTATAGTTAACGCAACAGAAAATACCTCTGTATTGCTTCTAGGTCCAAACCAACTTTTTAAGATAAATAGTTGAATTAAGAAATATCTTCCTTAGAACAAGGACAGCTAGGCAGCTTTGATGTTGGTGGACCTTTGTCTGCAAATCAAAGAAGCTGCCCAAGGCCGGTGAAAATGTGATTCCGTTTTTTGCAAGGTAAGTGCAAGAACTCTCTAAAGTTTCTCAGTAGATGTTGTAACTTCCTATAATGGGCCGTAATGAGTTGATATGTGATATACATCTTTGAGCATATGAGGATGAATATTGTGCTCTCTAAAGCCTGATACAATTAAGTGCAGTGCTTCTGTAACTCCTGCGCCTCTGAAATAGGTTCTGCTACTGCTAGAGCC
This sequence comes from Buceros rhinoceros silvestris, assembly GCF_000710305.1. Taxonomy (NCBI): domain Eukaryota; kingdom Metazoa; phylum Chordata; class Aves; order Bucerotiformes; family Bucerotidae; genus Buceros; species Buceros rhinoceros. Next base: position 13,027 of record NW_010406133.1, on the reverse strand, counting down.
TATTGACCTTTGTGCCAAGCAGGATGATGTGTCTATCTGGGTAGCTTCCTGCAGAAAGAGATATTGGGGAATTAGATCTGCATGAGAGAGAATGTTTTGCTGGGTTTCACGTTCTGCTGGCTCTTGGATATAAGCTGCTATGCAATTTTATTTTTGCTGTAATGATTTGTTTCAAGGTTGCTCAGAATCTTAGGTATAAGTCCCTGATTAGTATGACGTGCTTTCAGCTAGTACCTGAATTTTCTCCGTCTCTGAAAGTGGAGAGATAACGAATAACAAAGTGATGATAATTAATAGAACATGCTTTATTAAAAAAAAAAAAAAAAAAAAAAAAAAAAAAAAAAAAAAAAAAAAAAAGAAGCCCAGACAAGTAAAATAGCTTTTGTTCCTTTTATGGAAAAAGGAAAGATTTTACCTAGTCTTTGATGATTCCTTCTCTTGAAATTTGACAATCTTAAATCAAGATTAGATTCTTAAGTGATGAGAGTAGGAAAACCAAGGCCTGAATTAAGAGTCTGGTGACATTCAGACCTCTGTCTGAACTGTTTTGAGTTTTCAGTGCTGCCTTTGCATCATGGTAGACCTGGAAACTCTCAAATCTTAGGTGTCAAAATTTGCTTGCAAAATTATTCACTTTTAGAAAAAATTCCCAATGTTAGTCATGCATTATTGCATATGAGTTAGGGAATATCATGAAAGATGACCTCACTTTTTAAAAAGTATTTTATATATATAAGATTTTATCTTCAGTAACCATTTGTTACAAGTGTATTGAAGCCTTGCTTTTAAGGCATATGATTCTTTAGTAGCCTTACCAGCTGTGAGGTGAGTGAAAACCATGACTATCTTGTCTTCTTTGTGATGCAATCTTTCCACAAAAAAAAAAAAAAAAAAAAAAAAAAAAAAAAAAAAAAAAAAAAAAAAAAAAAAAAAAAAAAAAAAAAAAAAAAAAAAAAAAAAAAAAAAAAAAAAAAAAAAAAAAAAGAAGTTTCTCAAGTCTATATATGAATGAAAGGAAATGTTGAGTACATGAAGAACTGTATGTTGTCTTCATAGTGTAAATGCATCTAAACCATGTGTCAAATCAAATGACATTACACAAAGTATTTCTTTTTGGTATATGAGTGAAGTACTGCACTTGCTGTTATGAGAAAAATGGTCCCTAAGGTTGTCTTTGTCAGTGTTTTGGTGGGAAATCATCAGATAAAGTTCTCTAAACAAAGTATATGAAATCGATGTCTGCCTGACTGAAGAGGGCAGTGGTGCTTAATGTGACAGAATCTCCTCATTTTCTAGCAAGGACCTTTTATTTCTCACTAGATTTCCTTTGATGGGTAACGTGAAAGTCTTCTATTACTCTTTTAGAAATGCTTTATGCAATTACAGTTTAGAAAATAGTACTTGTGTGCATTAGCTTGTAGCAAATGTCAGAGTTTGAACCACTGATGCATCAGTGTTCCTGAGACTGACTGCAAAATCTGGAGTAACTCTTTAAAACCTTGGTGATTTTTGTTGTTGTTGTTCTATATCAGTTTTAGACTTATGCTTTTATTTCTGTAGAACTTTTCTCAAAATTTCAAATGACTTTCTGTAGATCATTAGTCAAATCAATTTAAGAAATTTTAGTCACACAGTATGAAAACTAATGATTTTATTCCTTTGTGTTTCTCGAATACCCTTAATGTCTTTCAAATTAGACACTTAAAAATGAGGGTATTGAGAATCTTGAGGCTGTTTGGAAAATCATAACCAGAAAAAATGAAATATGGAAAGAAATTAGGGGTTTTTTCTCCCTGGAAAACTACTTAAAATGAGCAGCTCGTATGTTGTTAAAAGAAAAAATAAAGTTGGTAAGATTAAAGAAAAAGATTTCTCCTAGGCTTGTTCTCTTGCCAACATTTCACTACTTACCACCTTTTTGTATCAGACAATTTTCTAGAACTCTCGGGATTTTCATTACGTTAATTAAGATGTTTTTCTTTGGGTTTTTTTGGAAATCTTTCAATACATTTGCTTCTTTTGACCCAATTGATGCATTTTAACTGTAGTACTAATGAGGCGATGGCACAATATTCTAATTCAATTTGGAAAAGGTTTTTGCCATATGAGCCAAGTTGGCAACTTGTTTGAAGTTGTTATAATTAAAGCATATATCCTAGCTGAAATTCTGTTTAGCCAGTTGATTATATTTTCAAACAGGTATAAGCCAAATTGGGGGGGGGAATCAACTGCAAAGAGATCAGACGAAAACTGTTGATGTCTCCATGAAGCCTTTCTAATTAGCTGACCCCATAATGAACTGAGATTGATAAGTACATGGATTTTGACAGCTACTGGTCTTGGACTTCTAGTTTTACCTTCCATTGTTTTATTTTTTCCTGGTGTAACACTGAAGTAATGCATTTCACTGTAGCATGGCATGCTGTTCCTCATGTAGGTTTGCCTGATGGTGGCAGGAGAGATCAAACTTAGGTTGTTCTTATGGAAGGTGAAAACAGAGACGTTTCTTGGAGCTGTCATATGGTAGTTTTTAATCTGAAGCTCTGAAGCTTGTGAGAGGCAATTACCTCGCCTTTTGCAGTTTTCTTCAGGGTGTTTGTGGTTAAATTCCCTTTTTTTTTTTTTAACAGAAAAACAGCAAAAGGAATTGGAAAGGGACCGTTAAAATAGATGCATTTGGGGTTCTTCTTGTATAAAAAATCTGAAACCTAAAATACCCTTCCAAAGTCCTGAGGTCGAATTATCTCAGTACCACTGGGTAATTTTCATTATTTCCTTCAAACCACCTATTCAGATGATTAGTACTTTAACAAGTCTGGCTTTGAAAGAAGTGTAGCACTTGTGTCTATTGTAAAATAATTTCAGTTTTGTTTGGTGTATGTGTGGGTTTGTTATTTTATTTCTGGTGACAGACGGAGTGTGTGTTCAGTGTACAAAGGAATGGTTATTAAAAAGCAGGATCAGCAAGAAGAAGTGGATGTACATAGTTCAGAAACACCACATTCAGATCACCTGTGATGAGTATTCCTTTGAGCTGCATTTGCTTTTTGAAGAAAAAGTGAAATTGAATGACTCAGGGCTTACAGCAATGAGTGTGCAGCGCCTCAAGTCTCTCCTTGGATAAATATACCCCTGATTAAGCACCATGCCTTTAAGAAAGTTTTTTTGTTACTGAAGTAGGATCTCACTTCACTGTTCAGTGAGGGAGGCTGCAGTAGTGACATCAACTTCATCACAATGGTGGCAGCAAATAACCTGGGACTGAGAAAATGAAAATGTTCAGTTCTTTATTCAGTTTAAAAAATCCTTTCCTTGAGTGTGGGAACACAAAATTCTTAAGGAAAAAGAGGCAGCTTTTCTTCATCATCAGACTTTTTTTCCCCCAGATGTTATTTCCAGTTTCCCCTACTCTTGTTTGTGTAATTGTTTTTGCAACAGAGGATTTTTATTTGTTTTCTTCCAGAGCCCATACTATTCCACTGTGCCTTCTCCTTATGCTATGGGACTGTCAAATTTTTTGCAGGTTTTGGTAGCTTATGTAGGGGAAGTTTTGTGCTTAGGGCTTTGTCCTCTCCCTTGCTAGAACCGTGTCGAGTCTGTTTAAGCTGCTGTAAGATGCTAAAGTTCAAATTTAACCCAAGAATGCTTTATAGATTGATACAAAAAACACTTAAAATGCCTAGTGAGTGCTTTGCTTTCACCCTTGATCTTGAGGAGGTCGGACCCAAGTAGAGAAGATGTGCAAATGGGGGTTGTTTTCTTCGTTTCTGACCTGATTAGGTGCTCTTGCATGGGAACTGATTTGGTTTCAGATTTCTCCAGGACAGGATGAGATTTTTTCCTCTGTTTCTGAAGAAATCATAGTGGCATATCACATGTGGATAGTACCAACCTTGCTTATTTAGTAACGAATATATCCTTGAACTTAAATTGTAGCACCTCCAGTGTTTTGTTTTGAAGAATATGAGCCAGAATAAATCCATATGAGAGTCACTGAGTAGTGAGAAGGTTTTTTGGGTTTTGGTTTTTTTGGTTTTGTTCTTTTTTTTTTTTATTATTGGTTTGGTTTTATCCTTCTTCTGTTATAGACTTTCCCAACAAAGTTATTCTTGGTCACTGATGGCTACTTCATGGGCGTTCAAAACTTGCTTAGTGCCTCTTACTTATAAAAGAACTTTTCTTCACACTTTGTTTGGCCTTTTTCTATCATCTGTGAAATGCTTTTTGATAACCAATTGGCTGCCCTAGAAAACACTCACCAATGTCACTGCCTCCAAAACGATCTATCTTTGCAAGTGGGACTACAGCTGAATACTTTACTGACTGGTAGAAAACCAAGTCTGTCAGTAAGGCGGATGATCCCTTTTCAAGTATGAAAGCTTTGAAAGATATGAAGCTTGGTAGCAACTTTTGGAGGGAATTAGTGCTTCCTCTTGCAAGGTGCTGAGTGTCATTAATGCCCGTGGAAAGCACTGGGAGATCAGGTTCTGTGCTTCTGAAAACGTCTCTGCGTTTTGGAAGACTGAGTCTTCCCTCGAAGTGCAAGAGCATCATTTTTTATCGCATGTGATTTCCATAGCTCCACACTGCACTTATCATGAGAGGATTGTATCAAATTGCTTCTGTAACAGTCAGGAAATACATGATGCTAATCCACTCTAGGGGCAAACCATTTGTCTATGGAATATTTATTAGTCTCTGGAACTAAGCTAATCTATACAGGAGCTGCCAACTTAAAAATACTGACAGAAGAAATGCGATGGAGATCAGTTCAGCCATTGTTGCCTGTCCAGGAAAACTTCCTAATGGATATCTAGTGAATGCATCACTGGCTGGTCTTTCTAGTTCTAGTTCTCAAACTAGTGTATCTAGTTTGAGATGTGTAAAAGCAGGTGATAGTTGAGACTTTAAGTAGTAACCCATTATGTTCTTCTTTTCTGCTGCTTCTTAAGTGAGGAAGCAAATACCAGCCTGCATCTTTGTGGAGCTCATTGATTCTTATTCAACAGCGTTGTCTTCTGAAACCTCCCTGAACCTCTGTAAGATATTTTTCCTCAGACACTGAAACTTGGGATGTCTGAGAAGAAAGTATAAGGATTTGTATGTATTATCAGAGAAAGGTCTGTAGCTCAGCATTATATTTTACTGCTGACCTCTATGAGGAGATAATTTGTTCTTGGACATATTTTTGGATGATGAAGCTTTGTCTAATGGATAATCTGACGTTATTTTCTTTTTATAATATCAATAAATGATGCATTATGTTTCATCACTCAGTTATATGAATCAAAGTCTAGTAATTTTAGAGTGAATTTTGCATTTTCCATATTGTTACCTCATTTGAGAGAACTTAAGTAAGATTTAAAGGAAGCCCAGGCCCATGTAGTAATCATGCTTGATATCAAGAAACAGTTGGGAAAGAGGGTGTGTGAGAGGATGCCTTCCTATCTTTATTCCTCTCATAAATTTTCACAGTAACTATAAAGGTTCTTGAATTTTCTTCTTTACTACAGTAGAAGGAAGGATGTCAGAGAAAAGTCAAGCTGTAATATGAAGTTTTTTGGTGGGTTTACCATGGCATTCAGGTGGCCTTGGTCTGTGGGTAAAGGAGAGAACAGGGGGTGATCTCCCAGGACTTGGTCTTAATCACATGGTGTGGATGTATACACTGTATACACTTCAGTCTTAGTCGTTAAGAAATCCAGGTCTTAGCGAATGTCAGATTTTTCTGGTGTGTATGAAATACACTTTCCCTCTAAACTCAAATGCTCTGTAATTAGTTTTGCAACTGCATTTTAGGTATAAAATGCAGAAGCAAAGTGTAGGGATTTTTTAGCCGGTAGGAAACAAGAACAACTTTGAATGAGATTGAATTGCCTTTTTTCTAAATAAATGCTCACCTTAAGTACATCTTAAAGCTATGAGAAATCTATAATGTTATGAATTCTCTTTTTCACACATCTGAGCAGTAGGTCTTTTTCTTCACCAAAACATAGTCATAATATGTATGGGTTTATGTATACATACATATATACACACATATAAATATAGTACCTTGTTAGTATTTGAATAAGTCTAACTTTTCCTCCCTAGGAATAAGAGGGATATATATTACAGTTCTTGTGAATTATTGCCAGAATTGAACCCATCTAAATTTTTCCCTGAGTGTTTTTCGTTTCAGAATGTTTTTCCTTTCTTTTAGAGATACGATTTTTTGCCAATGCTAGTGTCCTATAAACAAAATATAATAATTGTAGCAAGGTAGCAGTTTACTTATTACAGGCAATATCAGAATTTAACAAAGAGGAGATGTCTGTCTAGATGGGGATTTCATGCTATTATCTAACTCACCTGTCTGTCATTTGATGATACTGAATGTTGTCTTCTCTTTAAGGGTCTTTTTTTTCCTTCTTTTTTTCCTTCTGGATTTCAGAAGAATATTGTTGAAATATCCTTACTGAATCCTGTTAGCAAATTGTCTTTGGCTTAGATTAGTTTCTTCATGTCATCCCAAAATCAGGAAACTTCAAGGAGTGTGGCATCTTCTGTACTATCTGACATCCTAAGGAGCAACATCTTGCCAGGGCACTAGAATAAGGTACCAAAGAGATGTGCCTTTAATTAGTTTTGTAGTGAATGTTATGTTCACTTTTGGGCACTAAGGTTCTTTTCTTACCTACAGCTCTTTAAATCTTGGTTAATGCGTATTACTTCTGCATTATAAATTCTCAGAAGATTCTCTGTGGGACTTCGTAACATTCTGCCTAGTGCCTTTTGCAATTTACAGGATTTATTAAATTATTCCCTAAGAAACTTCCAAAGTCTCTCAATTGCTGTAACATCCTTTTTACTAGTTACCCTTGACACTGGATTTGAGATTTTATATTTGTTTTTTATTCCCCAGTATTTAGCTATTGAATCTCTAATATTTATTTAAATATTCTTCTTTTCCTCATATTTTTTGTTTGATCAGGATCAGTCTAAACAAGCTCACGTTCTATTGAAAGAATCTATCAGAAAGAGCAAAAATGCAGTCTTTTTTAAAAAAGGCTAGAAATGCTGCATATTTCACAGCTGTTTAGCCTTATAGAACTTTAACTTTTCTAATCATAAGTTCATCAACTTTTCCATTTGTTTTCCTGGGCAGCCAGAAGTTCATAAATTGATAAGACAGTGCAGAAACAATGTGTAAATGTTCTGTCATTTGCTGTTTCGGTTATGGTCATCTTCAACAAGGAGGTAAAAGGAAAGTTCTGAGAGGAAGGTTGAAAAGGAAGATGAATGGTGGAGGATGAGCCATTCAGTGATTAAATGTCTGGAGGGGATGTTTAGAAGGAAAACTAAGATAAAAATGACAAATGAGGAAAATAAAAAGGGTAAATTAGAACGAAAGAATACCTCTGCTATTGAAACCCTTCACTTAGAGGCTTAAAATACTTGTCGGATGTTTCTAATAAGTAGCACCTCCTCAGCTGCAAAAGGTTGATTTTGAACTGGAGGCAGCGATGACTAAATCCACAAAAGCACATGCAGTGGTTGTCACATTGCTGCTGCCACAGCAGAATTCAAGGTTTATATTTAGCTGACGGAGCTCTCTGTGAAATGCATGGAACAACTTTGTTCGTGAGCACTAGACTTCCAAAGGCTGAGGCTCATGAAGCAGCTGCCCCAGCTGCCCACTGGAAAAGTACGTTCTAGGTCTCACTCTTCTGATGAGCCATATTTCAACTTCTTCCAGATTCTCAGGGCAACAATGTGCTATTGTCTGATGTCTGGGGCTGTTGGGAGATGGGAGTGTGAAGTTATAAATTGCTTGAGGCAGAAGAGAACTTGTGTCTTCTGGAGCTGGCCTGGAGACTACACTACTGAATTTAAAAAGTCTGCCTCCTTTGGCTGTTTTCTGCATGCTATAAGTTATGATTAGTCAACTGATTGGAGCCCTCAGGTGATGTATGTGGATAAAGACAAGCTTGCGTAAAATTGTTATTGTGATGCTCATGTTTAAACTGCAGAGTTTCTGAGCACAACCAGAGGCAGAACTTTAAACTTACTTGGGAAATATGTTTGGAAAATGTAGGCACTTTCAGTTGCTTCCAGTTGGGTGATGTGTAAGTATATTTAAAAAAGACCTGTGAGACTGAAGTGCCTACGTTAGGAATTTGGTGTAATTTAGGCACTAAATGCGTGGTGATTTGAACTCTAAGTCCATCATTGTCCCTGAATTTCTGTTCATTCTGGGCTTATCACCTGGAAAATGTGGGCATCTTGGGAATATGCAAAAGCATGATTTCTTCACTTATGAAAACCTGTTAATCACTTTTAAATCACTTTAATGCTCCCATAAACATTCATTAAGACTCTTGTACCAGTGCTATGTGCTGAGCAGGTACCTAATAAAAAATTCATCTATTTTCAAGAATATAACTTATTTACTTTCAGCCTTTTACTTATCTAAAAGCTTATTCAAAGCTTCACACCCCACTCCCCCCACCCCTCTCCCCCCAAATACAGGTGTTACTTTGAAGCTGCTTCTGCTGCAGAGGTGTGCAGTTTGTCTTAATTTGAAGTTATACATTAGTGAATGGTGAGGCTAAATGGAAATAATAGTTTGATAGTGTATTTTTTTTACACAGCTAGAACATTTTTCCCTCTTTTACAACCGTAAGCCCAAGCACCTACTGCTCTACATGCCCTTATTAACTACCGAGGAAAAAAATCAATACATCATAGTAACACTAATCGGTAGGGTTTTTTAAGCCAAATAGCTACAATTTTGATAAATGTATTTTACTCAGTTTCTGCTGTATTGGAAAAATAGTGTTAAGTAATGCCGGTGAAGTGCACTCAGTAGTCGTTTTCGAAGAGAGGAAAGAGTTGTGATTCTGAAGCTGGATTTTCAGAAAATCCTGAGCATTCACACTCATACAGCAAGGCTTTTAGAAAGACTTCTCAGAGGCATCCAGAAATTGAAATATCCAGAGTGAATTCTGAATTGTGAAGCATTTCCCATAAATCCTAGAGTTAGTAACATACGCTGTGTAATAAATATATACAGTTATAAGAAGTAAGAACTTGCATGTTTATGGCAAAACTTATGGCTTGTTATTAGGGTTTTTTTGGAACAGAATCACTGTACACTTCAGGACATTCAGACCCATCTGAATGTTCAAGAGGGAGGTTCTTGCACAAGGACACAACCATGTATTTTATTTCAGCAACTGTCAGGGAATTTGCTAACAATATGTATAAAAAAAAAAAAGATGCCTGAGCTTTAGATGTGTTTCTAAAGTTTTTTTTTTTTTCTAGAAAAGAACAGGATTTCTTCTGCATTATGTTCTTTAGCCAGCTACTGTGTGAACTCTGTGTGTGCTAGTGCATGGTGAGGAAACCAAGACTGTATAATCTGAATAATGGCTGTTCTTTCCTTCAGTGCATTGCTGTGAAAGAGAGAAGGGAAAAAGAGCCCTTGAAGTTGGTGTGCACTTACTTATCTATGTACATTATAGCCCTTATTGCAGCTTTGGTGTGATGCACTGTGTAATAAATTGTGATGCCATTCCCCTAAATATTAGTTAAATGGGTTAGGATCACAGCACCTATGGTTTTGCAGTGATTGTATTGGAAATAAGGAAGGAGTGAAAAAACCCCATAAATTATCATGAATTTTGTATTTCACGTAATTATTTCTAGTTAAAATTTATGTAGTAGAGCAATGCATGGCTCGCAAAGTTTAGGTTGTCATTTGCAAAGCTTCTCTCACCCAATTTGCCATTCTTCCAAGGAGCGTCCAAAGTAATGGTTTGGACCATTAGTAAAATTGATCCAGATGATGACCAGACACATATTTGTATACATTCCCTTTTTACCCACCTGTCAAAGGGTAAGCAGTAGTCAACACTTCTCGTTTTGGTTTGTGTATGAGGAAAGTGTGGAAGGTGGGTGCCAAAAGATTCCTGTCTACAAAAAGATAGTAAATAAAGCAGCATTGCTTGTGGATCCATATCAGTAAACACACATGCCCACAGGCAGTCACCTGCCCTTCTGATTCCCTGATGTTGTTATTTGAGAGCACCATAACACAAGACCCTCTGGGCTGCTCCTGACCAAGGTGTGTTTCTGAGATACTTCTGGATCACGGATTGAGAAACTTGAGGATCAGAGACCTATGGCACAATCTCTAAACCTTCTGTTTGAAAAACTTCCAGGCTGCAGTCTGTTTCTATGTCGAATCACAGTACTGCAATATTCAGCTATTTTATATGTGTTATTAAAACTGTGGATGTTTTTCTTTGATCTTTTTAATGATAAAGATCTGATTTACTTGTCGTGCTTTTCTTACCAAAATGTTACATAAAACATTAGATGCATTGAAAGAAGGTAGAAAGTAGAAAGTCTTGAGTCTCTTTCACAGGATTGTGTTGACCTGTTCACACCAGGAATAACCTGGTATGTTGTGGCATGATGTGTGTTTCCCTGCGCAAACAAACTGGTATATGAAGGTAAAGCTTAACATTTTTACTGAGGACAGCACAGTCTGCTGTCTAAACAATTCTGTCCGAGGTATTTTTCTTGAACATTTAATAGTAAAGAGTTTTTGCCTATAAAAGTTGGAAGGATACATATCTGGCCAGTATGTTTTCATAGCTGTGATCATTATTCAAAGCGAATACCCAGGTATATATAAGCTGGTTTTAAATATAAAAAAATATTCATCCAATGAGAACTATGTAAAAATACAGTAAAAGCTATAACATCAGTAAACTGAAGATATACAGTAGGTATATTGAAGAAAATTTTTGTAATACTTTGCCCAGAGAATAGCCTGGAAATATGATTCAGTATAATTTTTAACTGATTTGTACTTCATTAAAAGAAAGTCTATTGCCTGAGAGATATTACTTCACAATACTTTTAGAAATAAACATTTTAAAGACATTATGCTCTTTCAAAACCCTCTACTTGCACATCTAAGAAAGACATGTTTAAAAAGAGTTCTGTTGAAATCACCACACTGAGATGCATTTGTACTGCCTGGATACATATTTCAAAACTCAGCATCTCAACAGGTCCCTTCATCCTGGGACTGGTGGCATTTCATTGTTGAAGGACATGCCCTTCTCATCAGGCTGATCAGGAGCGTGCCTCGACAGGAACACGGCAGGACCTTTCGCTTGGCTTCAAACAACACGATCAGATATTTTGCAGATGCAGCATTACTGGCGTAGTTATGCAAATGGGAGGGGTGCTCCTGCCGTTTCAGGGAGGAGGAGCAATGTGTAGTCAGGGTATTTGTCACTGTGGTACATTCCACAGTGCCTTTCAGTTTCCTGTAAAGAGAAGAAATCTAAAAGGGGATGTAATACCTACTTTCTCTACAGGTAATGCTTTGTTAGGTGATAGTACAATGGGGTTTATGGAAGGACATTATGGTGGCTTTAATTCCAGGATATAGTTATTAGCGGAATATTACATTAGCCTTGCAGTGAAGTTCCATGCAGATGGAACATAAATACCGGCAAACTACTGGTACCAGGAAATGGAAAGAAGATAAAGTGCCACAAGGGATGGGTTTTTATTTCTTCAGTTTTTTTTAAAGTACCAATATATAAGTTCTTCATAAGGCAAGGATTACAAAACAGATTCTGTGCCTGGCCATTGTTCTATCTACCAAAGAATTAAGCCTGGTTTGTGCTTTCTCTGTTAGCATAGATTATTTCCAGAGAAACCAGTCTACTATTGACTATAGTTGAGACATTAGAAACACACATAAATGTAAATTTATTCCAAATAGCAGGTTGGTGTCAGTTTTTTTTCCCCAGAAGACAGTTGTTTAGGGCTGGATAGACAGGTTTCCTGTGGTTTTGCTGAAGGTTGCAGAATATGATCTGATTTACTCAAATCACCAGCATTTACAAAATGAAGGTTTGTCATACCTTCCACCATCCCAGCCTGCAGGACAAGCATATGATTTTCCTGGTTTATTAATTATATGACTTTTACTTGTAAAAAAATCGGAGCAAATTCATATATTGTTTAGTATTCACTAGATATTATTGAACTATTTGAAGTCTGATCAGGAAGGCTTATTTTCTCTGGAAAATTCTGACTATCAGAAACAAAAACATGAGTACTGAAATATTTTTTTCCTCAATTCAGCAATCAGGAATTTAATTTTTTGTGCGTTTCTTGGCTGCAAAATAGCCTGGGACTATTAATTACAGTTAATTCCTTAGGGAATTGTATATTTAATTTCTGATAGTAGATGTGTTCTGTGCAAAAATTTCACTAGAGTGAAAATTGTATTTTAATTAGAGGAATATATTTTCCTTTTTTTCCCAATAGAATTATTTAGAAATTGGAGTAAGTTACTGTATGTCGAGTTCACTTGTTTGAGTTTTTCAAATTATATATATTCTACTTGTTTAAAAATAGAAAAGGGATAAAAAAAATAAGCCTTAATTAAGGAAGTAAATGTAAGAACTGTTAATAGATTTTATTTTTGTAGCAGTTATTTTTCTGTAATGCAGATAAAAATTCACCCTTAGTCATACCTATGAATATTGTAGAGAGACTAGAAGAGGATTGTACTGAAAGGACAAAATTACAGTTTTAAGAGTGAGATGGTCACTGGTGTGCCAGGAGTCGAGGCAGTGACAGGAAAGGTCAGGCAGGAGTTAGGCCTTCTCCCTCCAAGGAAGAGGCGACGCCATCACTAGCCCAGTTGAAGTGCTTCTACACCACTGCACTCAGCATGGGCAGCAAAGAGGAAGAGCTTGAAGCCACCATGTAAAAGGAAAACTGTGATATAGCTGCCATCATGGAGATGTGGTGGGATGATACACACAACTGGAGCGCTGCACTGGATAGCTACAAGCTCTTCAGGAGAGACAGGCCAGGCAGGAGAGGAGGGGGAGTGGCGCTGTATGTTAGGGAGGGTTTTGATTGGAGATCAGCAACAGTGATGGAAGGGTAGAATGCTTATGGGTCAAAATTAGAGGGGAGGCCAACAAGGCTGACATCGCAGTGG
>NW_010406132.1:0-8211 GCF_000710305.1 Buceros rhinoceros silvestris | reverse complement strand
TCCAGCTGCACAGGGCAAAGCTGAAGACAAAATACTGGAATGCAGCCTGGGAGAGGAAGGGCGGAAGGACCCTCGAGGGCAAGAGCAGCCTCCAGAGCAAAGAGAAAATTCATTATGCCCCCAATTCACAACACGTGAAGTATGCTGACCATGGAGCAAGGACCCTGCCCACAGGTCTAAGTGTTGAGCAGAGATAACCACACACGTTAAGTCTAAGGACAGCGCTTCACTAAGCTATCACGAGAACTAGGGACCAAATTCCAGAAATGCTCAGCATCTCCTGAAAACTTAGATACCTAAAAGATACTGAAATGGAGACGGAACTCCTCTGAAAACCTGACTGTGATTGTGAGCATAAGCCCTTTCTGAAAAGTCCGGTCAGATTTGTTCTGATATCCGCTGGGGCTATTCCTGGGTGAGCCTGAGCATCCCCTGCGCTCTCAGCCTCAGCTCGTGCCAACAGCAGCCACCACACTGCAGCTTCACATCTGTATCAAAAAACCAAAGTACGAGATACACTGAATGCTATTATTTCATTGCTTTTGCTCTGACGTGTTATGGATGAAGCTAAAAGTTTTTGCACAGCTGTCTGTATTTGGTGACATTAAACAAAACTCCTGCCTACTACTATCTTTTGACGTGCCAGGTGTAAAACGCTCTGTTCCATGAATAAGCCCTGTACGCTATGCAGAAAAGGACCACGGATTGGGCATTCTTTTCCTAACAGTCACCTTACGGTCTCTTAAGTCTTGTATCTTATTAGGACGGGTCCTCAGCTTGCTCTTCTCAAAGGTGCAGGTACAAAGTCCTCCAGCTGCTGTTGAAACACCTCCAAGATAAAATGATTTTCCTCCATTATAGACTAAAGAGTCACTTCTGCTTTTCTTCAGCAGAATTCACCTGAGGGATTGCATTAGCCAAGATAATCTCTTGAGTTGATAATCCTGACACTGAGCATTTATTATTTCAACACCTGCTTTCTATTTCCATACCGCAAAAGGGAGCAGTGTAACAGGGTGCCAGTGAAGTACGGGATGCAAGCCCGGAGTAATTATAAACTGTAATCACCAAGTCAGAGCAAACCCAAAATCTGAGCACTGACAAGAGGGATGACTGGAAGAACCAATCTGTTATTTTTGAGGGTGGCACAAAACCTACATCAGGGCATTCTAACACCATGACAGGGAGAATGATGTCAGGAGGAAGACTTCTAGCCCAAGAGCTCAGTGAAAGGGAAGGTATGAATATTAAAACACAGCTGCAGCTGGAGCCAAGGTCATGGATAACAGAGTACTGGTCATGGAGCCTGTGGCTTGAACCAAGGAGAAAGAAAACAGAATAGCAGCAAGCGTGACTTCTCACGTGGTGACTAGGAACTAAATTATGACAGACACATGGCCAAATCTTTAGGCAACTATTTGTTATCTGATCATTTCACATGATTTTCCCTTCCTAGGCATGAAGTTTGACTCATCCCTTTGCACAATCTACTCGTGGGACTGCTAATAAAACCCATCAACATCCCTTTTCTCTGCAGTAAGAACAGGAATGAATTGCTCAAGGTGTGACATACATAGTTCTTTCAACTCACTAATCAAATGACGGGACTTACTTGCCAGGCATAACCTTCTCTCAACCCAGCTCTCACAACACAGCAAATGATTGAGCGTAACTGCTGTTCAGATGGCAATCCATGCTCAAAAGAACAAGCGTGAAGATTTGACAGAGTGATCTCACATTTGCAGTGGCCAGAGAGCTGACAGCCTCTTCAGAAGGCAATGGTATGGTCTAAAGGCGTGGCAGAGGTCGAGCAGGACCTCCAGAGCTGGACCTCCTGGCCAACCCTGAACTGAACGGGCCCTAAGGGCAGACACTACCAGTACCAGCATTCATACCACCGTGCTCTAGGTCTTCCATTAATGCTAAAGATTTTATGAGCACCAAGTACACATGTAGCAGGGAAAAGAAATCTCCAGAGACGTGTTTGTCATGCACAGTAGTGGACCCAAAAGGATTAGGAACATAACATCTATGTTGAAACCCAGAAGAGCAAATGTATTTTTAACCGTGCTAAAACCAGCTAAAACCAACAACAAAAAGGGAGGATAACTGATGAGGTCATAGTTAAGTTCATGGCACAGAACTACAACCTTCCAGGAACCCATCTGAGAAGTAACTGTCAATCCTTCCCCTCTTACAGTATTAAAATCTAATGTAAGCCAAAAGCTGCTGGAAAAAAAACAGTGGAAAAAAAAAAAGAAATACAAGGACCGCCAAGCCCTCTCCTGATACACATTCTTGTTAGGCCAAGCCAGCTCTGCGTTCCTTCCTTTGCTCCCTCCCATTCTTCAAATGCAAATCCAGTGGCACTCTGCCAAAGCATTCTGGCTGCGATAGGTTTGGGCCTAGAGAATTTGTGTTAAGGATCATTTCTCTTCAAACCAGCAGAAGGAAAGCTGATAATTAACCTGGGGCAGGTAGTCAAGGCAGGTTGTGTTGACTTCGCTGAACAACTTCACTAAAGAAGCCCGAGAAGAAATGAAAAGAGAGATCAACGATTTGTACTGCTCCTGGCCCATCCAGGCAGGCTCCCCGTTCTGTTGGGAACCCCTAGCAAGGCTTTTGTGATCAGCACTGTTTGCTTACAGCTGGAACAGATCGTCCCTATACGTGCTGGCTTGAGCCAATTAACTGTCAACAATTTAATGAGTCAAGTCATTACAGCCTGCAAGACTTAGTGTTTCAGTATCCCTACCACACACTGAATCCTCTTAACTGGCTCAGGTCCCAGGGTGCTAAACACGTGCCAAAGTCACTCCCAGGGGAATACACAAGAGAGGAAAGGGTCTCCATTGCACAGATTGTTTTAACAAGAATTGCACGGAAAATCTCAGAGTGTGTTGAGACAGATTCAGTGCAGTCAACGTAAACTGAGCAGTAGATCAGGACAGCAACAAGACAGAAAGAGGTACACGCTGCAGACAGTGCTGTCAGCAGAAGTTAATTCTCACGTGTATAATAATGCAAGATGACTGCAGACAGCCTGTGGACGCCTCTCCAAAACTGTGACCCTTTGCGGGCTCAGCTTTCCGAAATCCCGACAGTCAGTCATTACGATGCATTGCTCTCACTCCGTTCCTGGTTACAGCAGAAGGTTCCGGCAACACAGCCAATAACGGAATGAAAGAATAATTACGTCAGCCGTCACATGCCACCTTCAGAAGAAGGGAGCATCTACGGATAGATCTCTCCAGTGCAGGGAGTCACAGGACTGACATCCGGAGCCAACAGATATGAGAGTTTAATGGTAAGACCTCTGCTATTTTTTCATTAAAGAACTACTGAGCTCCTTCTGCCCCACGGCAACAAGTGCCTTTTCCGATTAAAATACCCTACCAGAGTAACGTATTTATCAAACGGGGGACAAGAGCAGTCAAGTGAAGCAGTGCCCCTTCCAAGCCGTTCTAAGATGTAGAACTGTCCACGGGTCACAGGAAGCAAGTGCAAAGAGTGGAAGAATTTGAAAATTTGACATGGCAACAAACGTCATAGAGGAACTTTTTCAGCAAAGGCATCACAAGTGAACCCATGCATCTGAGTGTGCAGGCTACCACACGGAAAAAATCATCTTAAGGAGAAATACGAGAAACTTGACAAGTAGCTAGTGCAAAGTGACCCTGGAATGCCAAATTTGATCCACCTCAATTCTGGAGCCTTCATTTCAGAGGTTACTGGGTGAAGCCTTCTGAAACGGTGCTGAAACTTAATCTGATTACTCGATACCTGGGGAAATCACAGACAGAGGAATCATTTTGCTAAGTAACGTCAGAGAGGTTAAGGTACAGATTCATATTTGCACCAATGTTACAACCAACCATGCGGGAATTTGTTAGTGTGAGTAGGTGTCAATATATGCAGCACCTCCAGCTACACGTAGAGCTATGGGTGAAAATGCAGACGTATTTCCACATTGTTTCGCATGTTAAATCCCTGCAATACACCTTGCCTATTTGGATGACAACCTGACAAAAATGTTTTGAGTCCTCCTTTTTTATATCAGTTCCAGAGCCAGAATCTCTTTTTCTTGACAAGAAAGGATCTTTATGCAAGAGGTGTGTCTTGTACCGGGAAAGGGTAGCAACCACCTTCCCAGATGAAGGTGTAAACCATGTTTATTGTTCCTGGGAAACCCCAGATGAGATCAGTCACTTGGTTTCTAGTGAAGTCTTGTGGAGCAGAACGTACCAACCTCATTAGTGTCTCTCGCATTTGTCTCTATCTTTCACAAGAAAAAAAGAGACAGTAACGAGACTGATGCAAAGCGCAGCAACCTTTCCACAAACCTGTAGTGATCCTTTGATGTGACAGATCACAAAAAGCAGGACCTTTCGAAAACTGATGTATGGGAGAGTAAAAGGACCCCGAGGTCAGAGAGCTGTCCTTCAAAAGCAATCACTTTCTTTTTTGCGGTTCTAATTGAGGTATGTAGCAAGACATAAGGATACCAAGATACTCAGGTATCATATTTAGCCACTGGGACATTAACTCTGCCAATTAGGCAGGAATGTGAGCGACTATTCCATCAAAATGAGATCCTCAGCAAAACTGAACCTTGTTCAAACCAAACTGTTCCACAACAATATAATATTCAGGTCCTTTTATAGCCTGTGCTGATTTTGCCAAATTTCTTGGTATTTTTATTTTACTATTTAATTTGATGGACTTATTACCACAGTGTGCTTTGTACAGCTTCATTTCTAACGCTGGCAGTGTTCCACTCCGGATTTGTAGCTTTTGTTCAGGTAACCTGCAGAGCTCAGAGTCTCGACGCTAGATGCCTAGGAGATAATTGAAACTCTTAATATCTTTGAGTTTGCCTCCTCTATACTCCTGTGTGGGCACTGCCTCCAGCCACTGACATTAATCAGCTCAGCAGACAAGCACAGAAAGAAACACGCGTTTGTAGCTTTGGCTGAAAATGCAGGTTGATTCTTGATTTTCCCCTTTTATGCACAAAAAGAAATGCCCATTTTGGATGGAGGATGGAATGACACAGCAGGCTCCACATACTTGGCTCCTCCCAGCCTCCAGAGATCAACAGATCCCACTGTCACTGTGAGAAAGCGTAGCACGTCTAGCATGGTTTGAGCTTTGGAGAGATCCTTAGCCTGTCAGTAAAGAAACCCAGAGTTTCCATAAACAGTAAGCGAGGTGAGTAGAGCATCGTTATCGACAGTTTCTTACTCTTTGAGGCAAATTCAATGTCTATATAGATTTAGACTTTACTTAGGAATAAAGAAATAAGCTGATGAAGCAGCCTGAGAAAACCAAGTACGGCTATCTGTTACTTGCACTTCAAGGATAACTGATATTTCATATGGGAGCTGGCAGAGCTCGATACAAAAATCAATATATTTGTGAGAAATGAGGATGCCCGAAGAATCCTGAATGCTTTTGGATTACGTGCTCGCAGCGCAGCCCAGCCCAGCACACATCCTGCCTGTGCCTCTTTTCTAATGCCCGGCATCAGACTTTTTTTGTGGTTCCTGTCAAACCTGACAGGTAATAGCTGCTGGCACGGAAATAACACCAAGGAAGTGCACCAACGTGATTAAACTAGACAGCCTTGAGGGAAATCTTCAGAAAGTACTCGAATCGGGAGTGTGTAGGGAGTGATTGACAGAACTGAGAGAGATGAGTGGGGATGTCTTCGAGGATCCATTGAGCGAGTAATTTCAGCCGTCTAAACTTCAAATTTTCCATTTGCATACCGGTACAACCATGCAATGCTTCTCCTCAGAAGTATACGATCACATAAGAAGCTGTGAAATTTTCTATGAAATCGCATTATTTAGGGTTATTTGGCTTGCAAACCTCAAAGGTTCAGAATCTGAAAAATCACCGACTTCCCATAATCCTGAACCTTAAGGGGAAGAGAGTCCTAGTTTCTCATTAAAATATTATTTTTTCTATTTCAACATTTTAAAATAGTTTATTTACTATATGGCTTCATAGATTGGATAGCTTTACGAGTGCATGCATTAGAACAAGCATTTTAACATTAGCAACCTCCTCCTGCTATATTGCAATTTTCCAGCTCTTTTTCACCCCCTGAAACATCAAACAGCTCTGCATCATCATGCAACAGCTCTGTAAGTTTGGTTCTAACGTAAAACCAAATTGCTACTTCAGGACAGTACATGGAGAGACAACGCTGTGGATAAGGAAGCTGATCCAGGACATCTATTTCTTCCTGCACATCGTTTCCCATTACTTGGGATTTCAAAACTGCCAAGCAATTAAAGCCAAACCCCAGCTTCCAGCCAGAACCCATCTCCAGTTCCATTTGAACAGCTCCATTTGCCAAGAATGGAGACACGAGATTGGCCTCATCTCCCCCTAAGTCACTTATGATTTACTGCGTTAGCTCCCAACGAGACAGACAGGGGTAGTTATGTCAGCAAAAGGCTACAATGAATAACTTAAACTCCACCAAGGGCAGCACACAAAGAAGCCTGTTTAAACAAGCAATCTTGATGTCAATTATTTATTATCTGCAGCATTTGGAACACGCGCTGTTGCTCAAGGTCGACACACAAACGTTGAGCAGTCATACCTAAAGAAGAAAGAAACCTAAGCTTTTTTGTTATGATTTCCATACCTTGTTTCTTTTAACTTCTCTTACACAATACCATAATACCCAATGCCACCAGAGCATAGCTGGAACTAATATAATTTCAGAAAAATAATCAAATCACTCACTTGAAAAACAGACAAAGCAAGCCCAAGCTCAAAAGCATAAACAAGGAGGGGGAGGCTGGGAAGACATGAAGTCTGCAGTTAAGACTTGAAAGGAAGATACAGAACTGATGAAAGCAATCAAAGAAGCCAAAGAAAGTGTTTTCAGAACAAAGTTTCAAGATTTACGCAGTTGGCTACGTACACAAACATCTGCATTTCCCAGCTACAGGAACGTTCCTACTTGGATGAGCTCCACAGTCAGTCGGCACCACAGCGTACCCTTGATCACCACCAGAGACTACTGGGATGCCATTTTAATAAAACAGAGTTCTCTCCTTTTCTACTTCGTGTTCCCAAGAACATGTGGTGCCCTCTGTCAGAATATCTCACTTTTAATCTTCCTCTTAGCAACAAAACACACCATTAGAATGTGCTTATTGGTAATTTTTCCATAGCGTGACCATCTAAAAGCAGCACTCAGCTTTGTAACCTCGCTCGCTAATATCTAGTGCCTTTCAGGGGCCCTGATAGCGACACACTCTCAGAATACAGCTAGATTTCGAGCACCATTTTGGACTACGGAACCACTGTGAAAATTAAGATCTGTAAGACAGGTGTCTTTTTGTATACGTACCTGTTCAGCCCCTGTAAGATCCGGGATAGTTCTCTCTAGGGTAAAGGGAATTTCAGAGCGGTAGTGCAGATATTCTTAGTGTTTATCCACGCAATATACATAGCTCCACATTTGGATGCCTTTTGCCCAGCGCTACTATTCCCATTCATGCTTCTGCAAATGATTTAAATTGGCAAAACAGTACCGAGAGGGAACCTGACCTCCATAAACCATTTTACCCTTTGGATTTATAGTCATCACCAGAAACCTCATCCCTCCGCCATCCCCAGTTATTATGCACGCGTGCAGAAGGGGGCTCTCTCGGCCAGTGCTGGTATTTTTGTCTCTGACATATGCGTTCCATTCTGGGCTCCCCGCAGCGCCGTTTCCCTGGCTGCATTCCCAGGATCCTACGCCGCATCATCTGTACAGGTTTTCTCCCCATGTTACTCCTCCCAAGCATCTTTTGCCAGCGTCATGCTGCTTCATTGGCTGGTTAATCTCAAAAGCCTTTGGATAGGGCTAGTCACAATTAAATTTGAGGATTTACACACCAATTAACTGCAGAACAGGATCTGTCTTTGGGTTTCTGTGAAGCATTTATGCTGTTACAAGATGCATCATTTTCTTTCGTGGGCTGGGGAAGCATATTGAGATTTATTTTTTTTTTTCCCCCAGAAATCCTTTTCTGGTTAGTAACGTTGTTGTGTGTGACACAGCCGAACCCTGCAGAGGCTGTGACAAACGGGGAGGTCACGGTCAAATTTAATAAGCTCTCACGTTCCCTTGGAAATGCCACCGGGGAGCAGACAAAGGCGAGCGTTTGCACAGAAGCCCTTGGTATGCAGGTGGTGTCG
>NW_010406131.1:564-864 GCF_000710305.1 Buceros rhinoceros silvestris | reverse complement strand
CTGCCCCGACACGGCCACCTACCTGGACGTCCACCACCTCTACGACGCCGACGGGCCGGTGCGCTTCTCCCGCGCCATCTGCGTCTTCGAGCTGCCCACCGGCGTCCCGCTCCGCCGCCACTTCGACAGCGACTTTCAGGGGGGGTTCAACTTCTACGCCGGTCTGGAGGGGCAAGCGCTGGTCCTGCGCACCACCTCCACCGTCTACAACTACGACTACATCTGGGACTTCCTCCTCTACCCCAACGGCGTGATGGAGGCCAAGGTCCACGCCACCGGCTTCATCCACGCCACCTTCTA
>NW_010406131.1:0-327 GCF_000710305.1 Buceros rhinoceros silvestris | reverse complement strand
ACCGTGACATTGCAGGTCCAGCCCCCCTGCCACCCCCTGGCTCTGGGGAGGGCACTGGGAGGTGGGACCAGACCCCACATGCGGTTCCAGGGGCTTGGGAGCCTCGTTCCCAGGGAAGTGTTGCCCTCTGGGCAGGGCCCAGGCCCTCTGGAGATCACACACCTACACCCACCTGGGTGGCATCTCTGTGGGGTGCCAGCCCCATGCCCCAGGACTCCGGGTGGGCTACCATCTGCAGGCTGCCAGGGCATCCTGCTGCTGCTCACGGCCTCTCTGCTTGCAGGCACCGGCAACAGCTTCGAGACGATGGACATCCGCTTCGAGAAC
>NW_010406130.1:374-2538 GCF_000710305.1 Buceros rhinoceros silvestris | reverse complement strand
AGCTTCAGATTTTCAAGAATTCTGGAACAATCATGATAGATAATTATATTTTAAATTTAAAAATAAATCCACACTACTAGCTCTCTCAGCTATGCTGGCAGACCTCTTCTGTGTGCTCAGCTACGTCAGCAGAAAACCCCTGTCTTTGCTCATGTCAGTGAGGAATGTGGTGCAGCTATACCCGCCAAGAAAATTCCTTCTGTCAGCACGTCCTGAGTTTGTACCAGGGCCTCTGCCAGGCAGGCTAGTCTGGTATAGCTGCAGAGACAACAAAGGCAAGCCTTCAGAGCCATGTGAACTGAGCACCTACACTGCCAGAGCCCAATTTAACCTCTGAACACCTTCAGTGGTAAACAGTGACCAGCACCCAGTTGTGTGTTTAAACCTGAACTCCTATCCTGAGGATAAAATACACAAGTTTTCTCCTGAGGTGTGTTACAGCTTCCCTGCAATATTAGCTGTGCACAAGTGACACTAGCACTGTGGAACCTGCCTGGTACCACCCATGCCAAACTCCATGCATTTTCACAGCGCAAAGGCACGGATTTACAGCTGGCTGTCTTACAGATTTCCATGACTCTCAGATTCCCACTTCTAGGAAAGCTTTTTCTCTTCTCTCTTGCCCAGCATAGGAAAAACACATTTTGTTAACAGCTGTTCTGGTCTTCTATCAAACTTTACCTATCAGGTATCGTGCCATTGTAAGAGCATGTGTGCGTGGGCCAGGTCTCAGGGTCGATCCCTATCTGAATGGTGAGAAAGTACAGCCAAATTACAGCAAAGAGAATGAAAAGCAGAGCAAAAGAAGAAAGAAATTAGGAGTGTGGCCCAGGTGGAACTGTGGATGCCAAGATGAACATCTCCCTTGATCATTCGGAATGTATTTATTTTGAGCAAAGCCCATTTCAAATTCTGGTTGAAGCAAAACTGAGATAAAGCCTACCCCTTACTCTGTCTCACTTGTTTGAATGTAAGGTATGCTCAAGCAGGTGTAAGATATCTTTTTTCCACACAGCAAAAAAGGATACTGAAAAGCATCACCTAAGATGTGAGCCAAGTCTACAGCAGACTCTTCGGCACATTGGGTAGGAGAAGGTGCAAAGAAGGGGTTTAGCAAAGAGTGCCACGTCCTTTGGTTTTATCAGAAACTGAGATCTGGGTTCTGAGAGAGGAGAGAAAGGAGAGCAAACAGAGCATTACCACAGCTGTAAGAAAACCCCGCAATTCAAAAGGTGCTCTGAGTAAAAGTGAGCAGTAATTTTCTACACAGTTCTGCTAGAATTCCATTGGTTTATATCGTATTTTAAAACAAAGGATCAGAACAAAAGATATGCAGTTGCATTGAATTGAGCAGACAGACAGTACTTTAAACTGAAATACAACTAATATCATGAATAAGGTTTCTGCATAAAATGAAAGAAAATATGCAGAACTGAGATTCTAAATATTTTTTTTTTAAATTCCATTTGAATGAGTCTCCCCATCCTTCAGCAGTAAAAGGCAGAGTAAGGGAGAAGTGTTTGAAAGTCAAAACGCTACTTTGCACATCTCTAATGTTTTCCGTTCTAGGATCTTCACAAGCTTAATGTGATTAACTTCATGCTCACTAAGCAGTTCTACCCATAAAAATAGGTAGGTCTTTACAGGATTAGGGCCTCAATTTGTCCTTAGAGTGGTGAGCAGTGAATATCACTTACTGCTATACGGACAGAGCTGTGCAAATAACAGGTACTGTGATTTGCCTGAAGATCTGTCAGAACTGTAAAATTGTATTGGTTTAACCTGAAACAAAACAAAAAAATGCTCACATGTGCAGCAAGCTACAGGTGGAGCAGAAAGTTAAAAAAAAGAAACATTTCCTTCGATTCAAAATTGAAGTATTTCTTTCTTAAATAAGAAATAAATAAATAATATTCTTCAGAATAAACCAGAAATTATTTAAAATTACTAGTTAGAATTCAAATAGTAATAGTTGGTACGTCAAACCCAATGTCTACTGTTCTCTGTACACAGCACACCACCTTCCACACTGCAGAAAGTACTCTTTGGCCAGAGGTGTCTTCTGGACCCTACGCTGTGAAAGGTCAGGCAGAGCTTTTGTCACCCAGGGCTGCATGCGGCGACGCCCGCTCTCTGAGCGGCTGCCGAGGGGTTCCGACGGCGG
>NW_010406130.1:0-289 GCF_000710305.1 Buceros rhinoceros silvestris | reverse complement strand
GCTGCCGAGGGTTCCCGAGGGCGGCCGCAGCCGGCTTTGCCGTGTCCTGTGGCCCTCGGCATGGCGGTCTGCCTCGCGGTCTTTGGCAAAGAAGGCGACACTGAGCAAAGAAATACCATCTACGGCCTTGGCGCATGGGCCGCCGATGAGCAATATACAAACGGACGCGGTCACAGCAGATCATCTGCACTACTGTCATTCTCCCCGATCGCCTCGTCAGCAGAGCGGCGGGGCTTGGCGCCTTAGCGCGGATTAACGCCCGGCCTGCCCCGGGCCCCGCTGTCTCTCC
>NW_010406129.1:0-911 GCF_000710305.1 Buceros rhinoceros silvestris | reverse complement strand
TGGCCGCTCTGGTACATCGGTGAGTCGCTGCTGCACCTCGGCTGATTTTCAGGATTCTCTTCGTGGTTCCTCTTGTCAGTTTTATTGAGCCTTTTTTCCCCTTGTTTGTACTTTTTTAATTTAAACCCAAACTTTCTGTTATCTCCCTTGAAACTGTTGGAATCTCATCTTCTTAAGGAGTGTTATCAGCCTTCTCGGCTACCCCTTGAGAAGGTGCGTTAAAGCCGCTCCGAGTGTGGAGAACGCTGCGGTTTCCCCGCTGCGGCGGCACTTGGCAGTGATCAAAGCGTGTTTTGGATGAGCGGGCTCTGAGGGAGCCCTAGCAAATTCTGTTAGCGGGACAAAATCAAGAGCTGAGTGGCAGCTGATTTGACAGAAGATGCTTTTTGAGAAATGCTGTGAAACTTCATCGCAGCAGTCTATGTCCCTTTGGGGACGTGTGTCGAAATTCTGTTTTAGCCATAGAAAATAACACAGAACGAATGAAAGAGCGGAGTGGCAGCTGATTTGACAGAAGATGCTTTTTGAGAAATGCTGTGAAACTTCATCGCAGCAGTCTATGTCCCTTTGGGGACGTGTGTCGAAATTCTGTTTTAGCCATAGAAAATAACACAGAACGGAAAATTCTCTCTTCTGGCATAAGGAGGTGAAGAAATCGGAGATGCTCACCCGCACCGGTGCTTACGGACAGCACCAGCAGTGCTCTGGTCCTGGTGGGCATGTGCCTGTGTGTGTAAATAACAAATTTAGCAGTTCCCCGTGCCGGAGCTGTGGTCAAACCTTGCGTGTTTCCCCCAGAGCTCGCCTGCGGGTTCCTGTTCAGCCTGAACGCCCTCTTCGATTTCTGGCTGTACTTCAAATACACGGTGGCGCCCACGAGCCTGGTCGTGAGCCCCGGCCAGCAGCTCCTG
>NW_010406128.1:0-6404 GCF_000710305.1 Buceros rhinoceros silvestris | reverse complement strand
CCCTGGAACCGGCAGAGCACACTGACATCTAGCGGGTCTCCGGGAAAGTACTTGGTTGTCTGTGCTTGCAACGATAAATGATAACGAAAAAGAGTACAACGAACAGTTTTACGGGAATCTCGTTGTCCACCACCAGGCAGATGTCTGGAAAGGGCTCTTGGAGCCTGAGCCGAGACACTTGGCTCTACTGCTTCCACCCAGCAACGCACCGCTGTCTGACAAGAGCGCATCCATCCCCAACTTCGTGCGGTTTTCCAGCCAGGTGAAATTCTCATTGCGTTTCTCTCCTCACCAGTTCGCCTTTCAAGCCCCTCAAAAGCAGAATTTGCAAGGTATTCTACATAGGTAAGTGTAATTTTTTTTTTCAGGAGATAATGTCTTTCCAAAATGGGAAGTGTTAATCACGTCCACAAAGAACTATAGCTCCTGATACAGCTCCTGAGAGCCTTCCAGTGCTTTTTGGGTTGGGAGCTGCTGTGTTCACCAAAGCCCAGTCTTACAATACAGGCCATTTTGTCTTCTTCCACTGAAAGCCCATATATAAGAATTAGGGGTTAGAAGAAAAATAACACCTTGAACACCTTTATTCCTAAGACATTCATTACTATACCCATAGTGTTTCGTAAGTGCCCATGTGGGACTGACCTTCAACACAGTTTTCTGCAGAAGTGGTTCCAAAAGGGAGGAAGATTATCCAATATCAACAAATTATTTTGCAGCTTTTCTCCTCCTCCCACTCCATGCCCATCATGTCCAGCTCTCAGATCACCAAGACAAACAGAGGCTCTGAAGAGGAACATTTATACTTGCCCAAGGTGTACTGTTTCTAAAACAGCTCTGGCACTAGCAGAGAGAAAGGCGATCCTCTTCCTTACCCTAGCTCTGTTTTGTCCACAGTTCCCACCTACTTTCCAGGTGCAGTTCATAAGTCCCCTTTTGGGGTGTGGGAGGCAGAAGACAACTCCAAAGTCTATAGCCAACCCCACATACCTTTCCGCAAAGGGAAGTGGCTCCCTGTAGAGGAATATAGCAAGAGAAACAGACGAGGGAAAACAGAGGTAGAATACTTCCAGTTATATGCTCCTAACATGACTTTCTTCCTTTGCTTAGCTATGTCCCTGCAAGTTCATGTTGCATAAAACAGGGGCTCTGGTGTTGGGTTTGTGGGGGAGTGGGATAGGAGAACCTATTACCCATCCTGGACTGACACTGAAGACTGAGCTCTCACACTGTAAAGCATACTGCTGTCAGTTAAAAGGGGAGTTATTGATATATATCAGACTGAGGGGACTCCGTATTAGCCAGTCACGGCCAGCTGCACCGTTGTCTCCATCTCAGTGACCACCACTCCAAAACTCACAGGCTCCTTGTCTCTAGGACACCGTAAATAGTCAGCTGAACTTGGTGCTCCCATTCCAGCATTGCATCCTCCACCAAAGAGTTAGGCACGCTCTGTTTTCTGACACCTCTCCTCCCATGACAAATTTAGACAGCTTGGGTCATGTACTACCAGCTGGTTACTGACACAAGACTCCTCCTAAGCAAAGGATCTGCCTACAAAATTAATATGTGGGAAGATGTGTTTCTAATTCTTGCTTTCAAGGTCTCCTTGAGCACTGCCCTCTGGTAGCTATTGGGTTTGTCTTCTACAGCATCTCCTGGGGATCCATGTCAGATGGTATGAGAGCGTAGGAAACCAGCTGATTCAGACAGCGGGTCGTCTCTCTACTTAGCAGGACAGCCTTATTGGGCGAGCATGTCACTCGCTGCCAGTAGCTTCCCGGCAGTAGGTGTCCTGTTTCCCTTCGCCACACAGTATGTCTCAGCTCTGATCAAGTGTGTGATGGTGTTACACTTCAGCACTCGTAGACCACCAGGGATTATCACCACGAGCTTCTGTGCTGATGTTTCTGAAGCATGTAGAGGCAAGTTGCCGGGATGTCAGAGAGCTGTACAGAGCGCGTAAGTCACCTCGGTGGAAAACAGGCACTTCTTGTCTTTCCTATTGGACATGTGGATGAGAGAGAATGAATAACAAAGTCTGCTTGACGTGTTTTCTTAAGCAAGGCATATAAAGCTGATTATTTGTAGAATGAAATATGCAAGCTTAACCTATGTATCTGTCAGGACTTTTTAAATTAGCCAAGGTTTAAAAAAAATCCAACTACTGCCTCAATTAAGTTCATAAGACTAGTGTGTTTATTTGGTGCTGTTCCAAATGAAGATTCCAAATTATTAATAAGTGGGAACAAGACTGGGGCAACATCATGTTTTTAGAAGGAATGAGACTTCAGGGAGGGAGAGGGAGAGACTGATTGTAGGACGTTTTCTTTTCACCTAAGGAAAAACAGAGTCTATTCTATCCTGCTGTGAACACAAAGGGGTGTTTTAACTGTTTGGCGTTGTTCCTGTTGTTTGTGTCTAAATAGCACTAGCAGATCAGATTTTTTGATACCCTACTGATTACTTCTAAAAGCTTCCCTTCCATGACTGCAGAAGTCATATCAGAAGTTTACACTGAATTTTAGGACCAGTTGTGAAAGGCACAGACTTTTTACAGAAAAAAAAAAAAAAGCACACCGTCCTCTACATCAAAATGAAAATTAGGCTAAAGATGCACAAATGTGTAGAGTTTCATTTTGCAATAGTTGTCACATGGTGTTTACATTATTTCTGCACAAACTACATCTTTTGGAGAGCATTTTCACTTCACATCATATGCTGCCAAAGGTCCATGGAGCCTTCCTAGCTTTTGGACCTATGCAGACAGTTCTGACTAGCAGAAACTGCTTGAAAGGAGCCAGAAAACCAGTGCACACGCTCTTTCTGAATACATATTGAACACATCTTTGCCAAGCACTAACCTAAACAGACCCAGCCTGTAATAAAGCCCAAGAACTTATTAATTTACAGAGTGCAGAAACAGGTGCTATGAGTCTGCTACTTCTGCAGTTTTGGTTCGTGCTTCTCTTGTGATAGTTTTTCCTGCTCTCATTTAACTGTTAGGGTAAAACTTACCTTTCCAACACACAGTGATTAAATGAGCTGTAATTAGCAAGGGAACTCAAGAACTAAGGATATTAAATTCACACTCCTTAGCCACTAAAAACTGCCTACCTTGCTACGGTGATTAGCGAAGCCAGCGAAGGGGAATAGAGACATCTACCTCATTACGATCCAGTGGCCTACATTTTTGCTTGAGGGAAGTGCTGATGAAGTAACCTGAACTCCATCCCATTACCTCCCCAGCTCTCTGCCAGTGCAGTCTACTCAACATAACATCTTGCTGGTGCAGATTGCTCAGCTCAGTCTTGCATTCACGCAGCAATACACCTCAAAGCAGTGGTGGCGGTGAGACATGCATAAACCCTTCTCCACTAAGAGACATTTCCATTTTTCTTTCCCAGATGAAATTTCACTTGCGGGTGTGGCACTTTTATTTGTGAGAGAAGGCTGGAAAGTAGCAATGCACACAATAAAAGCTCAGGCAAAAAGTCTTATATAAGAAGCAAGGAGCATGAGGGAGGTTTTAGATACAGCATGAAAACTGTAAAACTGGCCTTAAATTGCTATTATGCTTCCCGGGGAGGGAGAGAATATGTCAACAATTTTACTTTAGAGCAAACACAACACTAAGAAAGCCTCTGAGAGATCACCATGCCTCTCCTCGCTACTCAGGCTGTATTTCTTTTTTAAGTAATAACTGAACTTCCTTTACAAGTGAAGTCTTTTCGATACTCAAAGAAAATCAGTACAAAACAACATTTCAGTTCATGAGTTGTATACATAATTATGTAATTTAAACAGCACATTTCATCAGTAAGGACACATTTGTTTATTACAATCGTTGTCTGTAAGATCACTGATCAGTATCAACCTATGACCTAGATGTTACTCCTCCCATACAGTAACACAGAGCAATTGGGACCACATTCAAAATACACACTAAAGGTTCGTACCCTGAGGGTTATGCCATTGCTTTGTTTATGCACCACTTCCTCCACAATAATTTTGAATTTATCAGTGAACTTCAATCAGACTCGAGAGAACAGAAACTTCTGAAACATTAGGTTCTTAAGCATCTTATGAAAACAAGTAACTAGGCAGAGAAAAGTGCTGCTGTAAGAAACGCAGCAGCAGCACCGCGCTTACCAAACAGCACGCAGAGGACACAGAGATGCTCACTGTTCCACAGGAAACAATTTTTTTCAGCCTGCTTCTTACTAAAATACAAATACTTGAAACTCACCCTGTTACAGACCAGGCGTCCTCTGAAATGTGAGGGCTGGGACTGTCCTGGAAGATGGGATCGTGAGAGGTGCAGAAATCCAGCTTCACAGGAGCCCTCCTAGAGATGTACAGGACATTTGAAGGGAGATGGGTGCTGAAAGCAGGTGCCAACTCATATACCAGTTACTCAAAAAACCCTCAGGTTCCTAGGAAACAAAAGTACCACAAGTTACTACTTACAATCCCCGGCTCCGAAATTTCTACCTTAAAAGGGATGAGCTTTTGGGCAGAGCAGAGGAAAATCTTTTCTGTTTCAGGATCTTTTGGGAAGAACAAAAAGCAAACATTATCCAGCATAAAAGATGGTGAGGACCAAAACCATGCTTGTCTGAGCTTTACTCCAGCTACAAAGCAGCTTAGCTACACTCGCTTAAGGAGCCACAGCTGGGAGACTGGGGAACTTCAAAACCCCCCCCTTAATTGGAGCCCTTACAAGGAGAAGTAGGTAAATTGTATATTTTTCACATGTGTTACACTCTTCTTCTACTAACCCTCTCTGCTCCCAGTACAGAAAGACTAAGTCTCAACCTGCTTTTCCCCACACTCTTCTGTGTTTAAACTCCAAACGAGCAGACCCGGAGACTCTCCAGCATAGCAGCCCAGACATGCTGGGCACATCTCTTCCCCTGCCTGTAGCCTTGACTCTAAACCTTTGAAGGGTACATGGTCTGTAACAGAGTTAATAACATTTGAACTTCATTTCTGGTGCCTCCCATGTTGCATCGAATGTTCTTGTGATATTTAACTACTGAGGTTCTTGGTCTGGGCTAAAAACACCCGCTGTAAAATTGGATATTTTCTGTTTGATATGAAATTCTGGAGATTGTGCTTAATTTTGAAGAAGCGGAGGATTTGTTCTTCAGTGCACTTACGTGTACGCATAAAAGCAATGTATGTGATATGAAATGTATGTGGTTAATGTCTTGTGCAAAGATAATGTTAATGGAAGTATTTAACTGGCTATTGCTACGTGCCTGGATAAAGGGTACGAGAGGAAAAAGGCTTGAACCAGTTAGATCCTGCACAGAAGACTGATTTCTTTCACTGTTAGTCTCAGAAGAAAGTAAGGAGAAATAAAACCAAACCCACCATTTCTATTAATCCCTCAGAATATAACATATCATGAGCTCCAGTGAGAGCTATTGTTTCCTACCCCTCCTTTTGCGGGCAGTAGGTGCTGCCATAAATCCCTGTGTTTGACTGATGACGGAGAGACAGCTTTTCCACCTTCTTTCCACATTGCTTGACTTTTTGCAGCTTTACAGATTATGTCAATATTGCCTTTGCAGTTTAATATTTTTGTAGTTCTCCTTTGGTCTATTCTAAGTTTGCTTAAAGATAAAAGAGATGATAATTAATTTGTGCAAAAGAAAAGGCAGATCCTTAAATCCTTTCCTGTTGGAAAACAAACTGAAGTGTGTGCTTAGCAGTGGTAGTAGTTAAGGGGTTTCTCATATTCCTCCTTTTCCCAAGAGGAAGAATGTGATTTGTAAAAGCCATTATTGTACAGGAGGATCCGCTTACAGTGTTTGAGGACATGAACTCAATCCCAGGCTGAGAGTTTTAGCATCCTTGTGAAGATTCCCTTATTAGCACTACTTATGAGCAGCACGCTGCTAGAATAAGCTGTTTATAAGGAACCGTCTCGAAGCCTCCATTTGCAATACCCAGCAATCAACCAAAGTATTGCTATCAGTCACACAAACCCCGGAATGATGCTAAATACTCTTCAGCTGGAACATTATCCTTTTGCTATCTATTAAGTCAGGTAAGGAGGCAGGCCTCGCAGCAAAGTGCTCACTGCTCTTTCCTGTGGCTTGGTTTTGGATGCTGTACAAATCCAGTTGTTGAGAAGCGGAGCTTTCCAAAATTGTTCTGAACAAGAAAATTAGATGCTGAAGCCAACAGTACCTTTCCCATTGTCTTCGGCAAGACCAGACCATATAGAAAAAGCTGCTGCTGGAACCTCACTTGACACAGAGACTACTGGTTTGTGTCCAGCAGACTCCAGTTTGTGCTATTGTCCTTAGACATACGCAGAGGTTTGATACAACAGAATTGCCTGTAATCTATTTGTAACCATTTCTAGAAGTTTACAGCTTATATGAGATAAG
>NW_010406127.1:512-825 GCF_000710305.1 Buceros rhinoceros silvestris | reverse complement strand
TCGGAGTCGGAGCAGCTCAGTGTCCGCTCCTTAAGACAATAATGAGATTGAAGCCCCAGCCCTTTATGTAAGGACTATTTCCAGCGCCGCACTCCCCTTTTTCCTCGCTCCGCTCTTATTAGCCGTCTGCGTTTGTCACGCACCACCCTGTCCCCAGGAGGGCACCCACCTCGGCAAGCCGAACCGAGAGCAGGGACCTGCCTCGGTGTCCCCCGCGGGCCCTGCCTCGCCAGCGCGGGAAGGTGCAGCCGCGCAGGATTTGCGCCGGCTTTGGCCCCCACGACAGATGCTGCTCTTGGCACCGGCCGCTCTT
>NW_010406127.1:0-292 GCF_000710305.1 Buceros rhinoceros silvestris | reverse complement strand
GGCTGCTCCCTCCCAGCTCATCCCTCGAAACCCCAGATTTACAGGGGCAGAGGTGAAGGATCCAGCTCACCCAGTGCCCAACGTGACAGGGTGCCCCTGCACTGCTGCCCTGTGTCCCCGGCTGGTCCCTGCCAGCCCCGTAAACACAAGGGTTCCCCTGAACTGGGGGAACTGGGGAGGAGGAAAGAAGCCTTTGGCTTCACAGGTCAAAGGGGAACCAAAATTCAAGAGCTGGAACTTGACCCTACCTGAGCATGTAAAATACCACCTTTATTTCCATTAATAAAAGGAA
>NW_010406126.1:0-1002 GCF_000710305.1 Buceros rhinoceros silvestris | reverse complement strand
TGCAGCTGCATCTGACCCCGCGGGCTGCGCAACAGCCGGTGCGGGATCTGCCTGCCCAGCTGTGGGGCCGGTGCCCAGCCCCTCGTGCCAACGCTCGGCCCCTGAGCTGGTGCTCAGCCCCTCAAACCAGGGCTTGACCCCAGAACCAGCATTTAGCCCCCCCAAAACACTGCTCAACCTCCAAGCTGGTGCTCAGCTGGTGCTGAAATGGTGCTCAACTCTCCCAAAGCAGCGCTCAACCCCTGAGATGGTGTTCAGCCCCCCAAAATTGTGCTCGACCCCGAACCAGTGCTCAGACCCCGAACCAGCACTCAGGCCCCCGAAACAGTGCTTGATCCCTAAGCTGGTGCTCATCCCCCACAAAGCACCGAGCCAGTGCTCAGCCCACCCACACCAGTGGGCTCGACCTCCAAGCCAGTGCTCAGCCCTCCGGAATGATGCTTGACCCCCAAGCTAGTTCTCAGCCCCTCACAATTGTGCGTAACCCCTGTGCTGGTCCTCAGCCACCCAAAATGCTGTTTGAGCCCCACACCGGTGCTCAGTCCATCGAAACGGTGCTCAGCCCCTCGACCCAGTAGCACCCACAACTGCTACGTGACCCTTAAGCCAGTGTTCCGTCCCCCAAAGCGATGCTCAACCCCGAGGCTGGTCTTAAGCCCCCTCAAATGACAGTTGACCCCCTGGCAGGTGCTCAGCCCCCCAGAACGGTGTTTGACCACCAAACCATCGCTCAGCCCCCCAAAAAGGCTCAATCCCAACAGAGGGACCAGCCCCGCCGGGAGGTGCAGGGCCGGCTCCGCTTCCCCCTCCGGAGCACCCATGGGCGCAGGGCCACGGTCTGGGCTCCCAAGAGAGAAATTCCACCAGGGCCACCCCTGCCCTGGGCCAACAGGAAGGAGGAGGGACGAGGACATGGCTGCCCGTCCTTCCCAGAGCCGGCCACCCCAGTTTCCTCCCAGCACACACACTGGTTGTGTGGTCCTGCAGGAAAGCCAGGCAGCC
>NW_010406125.1:0-3664 GCF_000710305.1 Buceros rhinoceros silvestris | reverse complement strand
CCGGGACGTTCCGGGAGGCAGTGCCCGAGCAGGCTGGACCGGCCCGGTCAAAAGACGAGCCGGGAATTTGTGAAATCCGAGAGAGCGCTGTCAGTGAAATCAGCAAAGGCACTAAAATTAGACAACTGCCGAGACAGTTTGTTGGGGTTTTTTTCCCCTCTAAACAGTGGAAAAATAAGACTGCGCCTTCCCTGTGTCGCGTTTCATGTCTGTAGGTAAACTGAGGCTGCGGTGTCTTGGCTGCAGCAGGAAGAACCTAGACACGGTGCCTCAGGACAGCTCTCTCAGCACCACACTCCCTGGTGTCAGCCAAAAATACTCAACCCTGTATCGAGCTACGACTTTCCCAGGTCCCGGCTTCATGACCTGCAGCGAAGAACATCATGGCCAGAGCTGAAGTTGGGTTGGAGCAAAGGGAATTCCTCCTCGGGGGGGTGTGGAGGTGTTGGGTTTTGTTGTGTTTTTTTTTTTTTTAATTTCTGCTTTTAAGAGAAGAAAGGATCTTAACCTTACACATGTTATCCAGACAGGCTCTGAGAGTCAAAACTCAGGACAAGAAATGAAACCACTGAAAGAACAAGAACTAAATACTTCCTCAAAGCAGAAACAATATTCAATAGGCTGCCAAGGGCCACCTCGTTTAATTCAGCGATCCTACAGACACTTCAGTTATTAGCAGTAGTAGCTAACATTAAGAAACAGATGTGGAAGCATACACGAGGGAAATGTCCTTTAGGTGTTCACCTAACTGAATTACCATTAGCATGGTAAGATATTTTTATTAACAGATGAGATGAATTAAAATAAATGAAGTATCTATCTGAATTGTTTTACCAGTTTCAGTACTTTTTGCATGTGATAGTCTATGGAGAAAGCTCAGACTGAAAAAAGAAAAAATTATCTAAGCCATTACTCTAAAGGTAGTTCCTTTAAGAGCGGAGATGTTAAAATCCCGGGAGAATTAAAAGCATAAAACTGAAAATAGAAGCGACTGTTATGAGTTAGACTCTGGTTCTTCCAAATGCAACAATGTACAGACCAAGAGAAGAAAACGCCTTTTATTCAGTGTGTGAAATGACCTTGTTGAATTTTATTACCTCAAAGGTTGCTAAGAAAGACCAAGCCTTCCTGATAGTTTCGTGCAGAATATCGACAGGCCAAAAATATCAGTGCCAGCAGCTAGTGCAAAATAAACGAAGTTGGTCGACTCACACTGTTTTGGAACTTTCACGGAAATTTTGGTACCAAGTCCAATATTAGGTAATGTTTATTACATATTTAGTACAATATTAGGTAATGCTTCATTACGTAATTCAGACAACTGAATGTAAATTCAATCTTAATGAGAAAAAAATGGCTAAATCATAAATACTTATTACAGCTTTTCTTTTTTTAAGATTTTTTTTTTCCAGTGAAATAAAAAGGTAACTGGGAACAAGAAGTGCAACCAGTATCAACCAAATGGGGAACTCTCCTGCATAAAGCTCTGGTGCCCAGATTTTCAAAGCATGTTAAAAAGTCAATTGGAATGAATAAGAGAGACATAAATATTATTTTAAAGCTGAAGAAAATTATTCAGAGGTAGAAACTTAAAGGGCTGAAGCTGTTGATTTTAGCTGAAAAATGCCAAGAAGCACTTTGATGGTACTTGCTAGCAGGAACTATTTGTTACAACATGGCTATCAAGAAAATGTACAGAAACGGGTGACCAGAACCAGGAACCAGTTAAATTTAGGTTTTGGTTTTTTTCCTGCAAGAAGCAACCATTCAAAGCACCACGAGGAGTGGCAGTTACTGTTGGTGCGTACAGAAACCAGCCCGACCTCGGTGTTTAAGTGCAGTGCGGGTGTCTCTCTGGAGAGCGGGTTGAGGTCTCCACAACGCCGGGCGCACACTGGCGGCCACGTACCGCCACAGGAGGCTGACAGCGGCGGGAGGAGTAGCGCTGTCTGACTGGAATCCAGGCACTGCCAGTGCCCCCAAGGAGCTACACGTGCTTCTCAGCTGACAGCACGAGCTGCCAAAACTGATTTCTCTTCGTTTGTCTGTGGGAAACAGGAGGGTTTACTCTGTTGCTGAATTCCTCTGCTTTTAAAAAATTCTTCTGAATCAATTTAGTAAGTTCCCTTCAACAACTTCAAAGAAACAAGATAAATTTCTGTAGCATGTAGCTTTTGTTTGACTTAACTTGTCAGATAAATACACTGCTCCCTGTGGGTAGATAAGTAAAAATCCATGGTTTTAAGTGAAATGGACAGTACTTTTATTTTTAAGATTATTCTTTCAGATGATGTTGAAAGATGTGCCTTTGACCTCAAAATTTTCTCCCTGGTTTATCCTACAGACTATAAGGCATTCCCTACAGCCAGCTATTGTGCCGTTTGGTTTGGTTTGGTTTTCCTCCAAGAGCAGTAACAGCCGTACAGACAGGTGAGAGAACGTCTTAGGGGCTTCGGTGTGGGCTTGGCTGGGGTTTGGGGCAGGTTTCAGCGCAGGATTTTTCCCCCCACAGTCCAGTGCTACAATTTGAGCATCTTCAGTTTACCCACTGAGTTACACAGCTGCAGGTCAGCGTAATAAACCGAAAATTGAGGCATGAATATCCCAATTAATACTGCCAAGGTCTACAGCCTATAGAAAATACCGGTTAACTATTAACTCCCACGTTCCATTTCCTGCTCCTTACGGCCTTAGTTGTCCCATTCCTACACAGCGTTTGCCACTGCAGCAGCAGCAGCACGCATTGCATTAAGCTCTCCAGGACCGCCAAAGGCAGCCTGTACCTTCTGAACACCATCACGCTTTGGGGGTGCAGCAGTGAGGTATGAGGAATGGCTATCACCATTTTATTTATTTGCAGCTCCTACATATCTGGGGAACAATTCGCAGCTGGTAAATCAGGAGCTCTCTGTTATCTGGTTTCGACTACTAGCCACAGTTCTGGGTGTCCCTTTCTCTGAGGAGCATAAATTCCCCTCCTGAAGCTGCTTACGTACAAAGAAATGGGAGGTAATGTGAAGCTTTCCCACCAGACAGCAGCGGTTGCATTTCTTGGTAGTGTTGTGATCAAGAACTAGTACATGCAACGTGTTTTCAATCCTAAACTGGCTTCCCACACGGCAGATGCAATGTTTACGAGCAGCTTGCAAGCGTGTGGAGAAGGGGAAGTCTTCGTGCTGCCGGCTGGCACCTGTTTCAGAACGACTTGAGACTTACTTCATGAGCCGAAGGAACGGACTGCAGCCCGCCAGCGCACAAACAAGACGCGTCCCCCGGCTGACGGCTGCACGGTAACGGAATCGCAAAAAGCTTCCTTTGTAACCTCAGATTTGCATGATTTGCTTTCTCCACAGAGGAGGGGAAGTGCCGCAGAATAAATGCAGACGTAGACAGATATCTTGGTAAAGAGTCCTGATTTCCTCCGGAGTTTATTGTCGGCTTATTTTCTCGTATAATGATGCAAGCGCTATAAAATCCCCCTCCCGCGATCGCGCTAGCTAGTCGCCACCGACGGCACCAGAGTTCGCCTTCCTCCCCGTTCAGAGCAACGCATGACGGTGACACGCCAGTGACCGCGGCCTCGGGAAAGCCTGCGCAGCCCAGCCGGACGGGACCGGGTCGCCCCAGGTACGTGTGCCGGGGAGCGGGCGGGGGTCGCGTCCCG
>NW_010406124.1:5358-24616 GCF_000710305.1 Buceros rhinoceros silvestris | reverse complement strand
TTATATATTAATTCGAATTCAAATAGAATTTTTCTTGCTGAAGGGAGCATAGGCAGACAAATAAGTTTTGTTAAGATGTTCCCAAATTTTTAGTTAAAATTTAGTAAAATGGAAAAAATTGAGAGTACGTTGGCTAACTGGGTAAAATAGGTCTTTCAGAGCAACCAGGTGGATTTCAGCAAAAGATTGGATATGATAAGGGTTGATGCAGTATTTTGCTGAAGACCAGAGTTGGTTTTGACCAGCAGTGAAAGGGGGCATCTGCCTGTGTGCTCAACCTGGTTTAGTCCACCACTGACTCATTTTATTTTTCTTTACCCTGAGGGTCATTAAGCATTGGAACGGGTTGCCTAGGGAGGTGGTAGAGTCCCCATCCCTGGAAGTGTTTAAAAACCGTGTGGATGTGGTGCTGAGGGACATGGTGTAGGGATCCTGGCAGTGCAGGCATAACAGTTGGACTCGATGATTTTTAAGGTCTCTTCCAACCAGATGATTCTATGATTCTATGATTCTATGATTCTATGATTTACGCTGTGCTGAGAGCTAAAAGGTCCATCTTTTGAACTGGACCTCCACTGATGGCAATTTGCTCCATCTTCCCACATATGCTGGATGCATATTGGACAAGGATGAGATCACATGACATCTTGCCTAAAGAGCAAGATCGTTCTTCTGCTGCTGGCAATGGAGGTGGTGGTGTATCCTAGCAACCAGAGATACCTCCTCTCAGGAAAGTCCCTGAGCTTTATGTCCCTCCAGACTGCTCCAGGCCCTTCCCGACATGGGCTGCCACAGCAATCTGCTATCAGCGGTCTGTGTAGCTACCCATCCCCACCGGCACAAACCTCCTCACTGGACTTTCTGCCTCAGGCAGGGATTTGAACCAGTTACTGTTCCAGTTCCTCATGGTACACATTGGGTTTCTATCTGATTGCAGTTTGATTCAGAAACTGGTCAGACTTGTTCCCATTTTGAGACAAAAAAAAAAAAAAAAAAAGATGGTCCAAAGCATTTTGAGGCTTGGGCTTCATTCAACTTCCTTATCAGAGACTCTCCAACAGTTTCTGCCATCTCCAAATAGGGAATAAATCTGATCCTATTTCTCTGGCACACTGTATCAACATCTGATCCTCTGCTGGGAAAACTTGAAGCCCATGGAGCTATGACACTTTACATTAGCAGGGATTCTTCATTTTTCTGCTTCAGCTACAAGGAAAGAAGTGGAAAACCCCACAGGGAAGAAGGCATAGTGAAGAAATTCATTTGCGGGGCTTGGCATGTAGTTGAAAGAAGGGCTACTGGTGGGACTGGGAAGGTACTGATTTCAGATGCCTTGCTCAGCTCCCTCTGGATGCCAGCAGCAAATGAAGGAGTACTTTGGACTAATCTGAACTACTGGGTTTTTTTCCTCTTGAAATGCGTATTTTCTTCTAGTCAGGATTCCTACCTCCCAGGAGGGCCCTCACTGCAGGAGACTGCCTCTCACACTGACTTGCCTGCTGCCTACTCCAGCAGCAAGCCTCTGCCTCTGCCCTCGCCTCTGCCTCTGCCCCTGCCCCTGCCTGTGCTAGTTCCTCCTGGCAGACTCTGCTCCTGGGACCTGCAGTACCGCAGTGCAAGGGATGGTGGATCCAGGAGAAGCTCCCCCATGACAGCCCCTCTCAAGCATGAACTGCAACAACTCTTGAAAGTCAGCATGACTCCCATAATTTATTCATCCCAAGATGTATTCATCCATCCATTATTTATTTACGGTTGTTGTACTACTATCATTACAATTTCATAAACAGCAGCAGCACAGAGAAAGAGACGGGAAGTTTAAGACAATTAGCTGCTGGACAAAGGCCTTGGGCTTGCTTCTCCCTGGCTGCTGACTGCCTCCAGGTTTGGTGTAAAGGCATAGCGCAGAACAAGTAAAACTTCTCCTCTCTCCGTTCCCTTCACTAGGTTGGCAGAAATCCTTTGTTCCACCTGAATTCCTCTCTGTAGTCATTTATATCCAATTAATGTGAAGAGGACACTGGAGGAAACTGAAGTGATGGGGAATGCTGCCACGTCCAGAAGCCAAGAGGAAGATGGGGTGGATGGTGAAGGGGTGTTGATGCCACAGGTCCCTTATCAGCCCTCCTTGATGTGTTCAGGGGGTGCTGGTTTCTGTGAGCAGGAGGAATGAACTGATTTAAGATGTACTTGTACAATGAATAGATTTAGATTTACTATTTCCAGCCATAATCTGGTGTGGGGATTACAAGAGAAATGGGAGATTGTGTTGAAAGGAGTGGGAGGTAAATCCTGTGCAGAACTTCCTCCGCAGGCTCGACTACCCGGGCTGTGGAGAGATGGTGCGGTGTGATCGGTTTCCCATAGCTCAGCTGTGGCAGATGCCTATGTCACTAATCAACTGCAAGGTAATAAGTGTTGGCTTAAACCACCTTCATGATTACGGTGTGGAGAGAGAAATTTCAAATATCAGCTACATTAAGGCACAAGATTGAAGGCCACTGGGTTTCCCATTAGGGAACTTGAACGGTTCTGTAGCACAGGGCTTTTTGCAATGTGTTACCGACTTTATAAAAGCCATAGCAGCTTTGTTCTGAGTACTGCCCTCTAGACCTCCTTCTTTCAAACAGTGTACAGCTCTATTGTAAATCAATGTCCAAACCCACTGCAGCAAGACTACGTTAATCTGGAGAGACAATTTTGTAGAAAAGGGACATTTCTTTAAAAGATATACAGAATTTCCTAAGGAATCATTTTGAGCTTTTTCAATCAGCCATTCAATTATTCACTTCATAGTACAGAAACACAGATTTTTTATTGAATTAAAAAAAAAAGAAAGAAAAGAAAAAGATGGCTAATTTAGTCCTATATAGAAGGAAAAATAAATCCCCATGGAATTAGATGGTGGCATATAAACCATTTATGTAAATCAGGAGAAGAGGTTAAGTAGTTGTAGAAAAGCCTTTAGCCCTGGGAGACATGAAAAGTGGACTGTTTCAAACTGTATGTGTTCTGGATTTTTAAAAGGACAACTTATCTGTGGCTTTGTTTAAAACAACTGGGGGATTTGAAATACATGAATCCAGCAAAATGAAACCAGGGTCTTAGAGATGAAAATTTAATCAGGGAAAAAAATAGCTGTGAATAATACATAGAAATGTCATGGATATTTGAACATTTTGTTGCACAATGTAGGCTTGTTTCTTACGATCCAGAAAGTAATATTTTATCGTATTTTTCTGAGCTTAAGCACAGGTGAGAAGAACAGCTGTGAGATGGAGGACTAGCAGTTAGCAGCCCGTGTTCTCTCCTCAGTAACTGTAGAAAGTGTTTTGCTGATTGTCCGTGCTAGGCATGAATGAACTCATGGGCTCTAGGTCCAGCAGATCTGGGACATGGTCTGCGTATTTAAACGTGTAAGCAACCAAGGAAAGGACTCATACACGGGCATCCTTACTCATATCTTTTCTACTAGATTTTAAGGGGTCCCTGGCTAGCTTTGGCTGCAATAATCATCTTATTTTACCATTATTTTCAAAGAAAAATACTACTAGTATCTCCTAAGTCGAGGTAAAAGCTATGGCCAGGGATGTACCATTAGATGGCAAGACTAGTAAGTGACAACAACTTCTTTATTTTGGTGCTTGGAGGACGCAGAGGAAATGTACTCCTTTGCCATTTGTTTAGAAACGCTGTTCTTAATAACATTCTCTCTATAGGTATTATGCATGTATTGGAACTGTACGGTATTTTTAAAGCACCTTCATCATATACCTCTACATTAAAACAGTTTAAATTTGGGTTAGTTTCACTCACACATACATCATAACACAGAATGTAGTGACTTAAAATATTTATAGCGTTGTGCTGTATGATATCTTAATGCAATCCCCACATTTACATTTCATTTAGCTGTTATCCTGCCCTTAGGGAAATCTCTTTTGCCCAAGAATGCACACTCTCTGTAACAAACAGGACCATGAATCTCAAAAAAATTTGAATAGTAGCAATTTATATAGAAGGAGGAAGTTTCTGTCAGTTCACCGTTATCAAGTACATTGACCCAGAGAAGCATTTTTGCACCTGATTAAAACAGTTATTAAGCACTTGGACTCTGCATGTGGTAGCAAAGCTTTTAAGGAAAAATAAACTGAGTATTTATTAAATAATGAGATTCATTGTTGAGACTTCTTATAAATCGCAGGTGTATGATATGTCCATAACAGTATCTCAAGAGACTTGATCTCCTGTGGTTTAGATCCCCATTAGAAGTTTTCTGATCATCTGCTCAAGCAGTTAAGGGAATCTGGACCATTTTCTAATTCTCCACTAACCTCAGCAGGCAAATAGCAGTTTCCAGTGTTCTAGGAAAAATAAACTAAGATAAACGCTAGGGAAATAAGTGTTTCTGATAGACTCACAGTTAAAAAAGAGGGGAGCTTTATCCAAAATTGAAGTTCAACAGAAACTCCTAGCCATGTGACTTGAAACCAGCCCAAGGGTGGAAGAATAGTCCTTTCATCAATGCACTGACCTGAGAGCAAGCACCAGTTCCTGTCTTTGCCCTGCTGCAGACTTCCTGTCTTGAGGTGTGTGCTGTCTCTGTGCTGCGCTTTGTTTTCTGTGTACTGAGACTGACAGCATTTAAACTGCACTCGAGATGGGGCTATCTTTGTCTTCTGCAGAGAACTGCCTAGCCCAGGGAAGGCTCGACCCTGTGGTTTCCTGGCACGATGGTGATGTGCCACAGCTTGGCAGAAGCACATCTCAGGCAAAATATTTCTGAATTTGGCATGTCTTTGCAACACTGAGCCGTAGTTTCACTGCATAACACAACTGCTCACAAGTTTTTCAGAGAAGGATATTACCACTGGAAAGAGCTGACTGAAGTTAATGAAAACACTTCAGGAGAATATATCAACCTCATCACATTCTTTAAGGTGCTTTACGAAGACATCTTGCTGTGGAAGGGACAAAAGGATTTCCTTCAAATTTACCATTTATTCTTTCACAGCCTTAAAAAGATTGAGCCTTATCAGCTCTAACTATTTTATAGTATGTTGGTTCATGAAAAATTGGGGTGTTTTTGACATTTTGCCTTGACTTGTGATTGAAACAATTGTAAAAAATCTTTGAATTTCCTCTCCAACATATGTCCTACTTTTCAAACAGTGCTACTGCATAGTGTCCACTGAGATCACCATTTTAATAAAAATGCCTTCAAAGCATTAATTCCACTGTTATTAATTCAAAAAGGCTCTCAGAAGTTCAGTATTCATAAAAGAAAAATCTTCTTTGGCTCACCGATATATAAATGTAATCCTTCTAATACGGCAGCATTGAATAATAAGGAGCCAAAAGCTACAGATCTAATTACTGTGCATCACTGGCTCAGGAGTCATGAGAACCTTGATTCTCAATAAACAACCCAGACTTGTAGTATAAAAGTATAACAGTTACTTCTTGTAGCAAACAAACCCTGTATCCTCTTATGATAAAGAAATGCATCTTTAGGAAAAGATTAAACCATCTGATTACATTATAGCACACTTGTGGCCTAAAAATGTTCAACCAGAACCAGTCCTGCGATCGCTAATCTTTACACTGAATTCTAATCAGGGCATGGTAACGAGAAAAGGAGAAGAGAGCTGCCTCTCAATGCAATTTGAGAGACAGAGCTTGCTGACTTTCCTCCAGGGAAAGGAGATTTCAGAAACTCTATTCCCAGCTCCACCACTGTCGGTCTGAAAAATAAGACTGTAGGGTGGCGGTTTCAAAGTGCTCATCAGCTGGCTGATTTCAGATCAGCAGACTCAGCTCTTTCAGTGGGAACTGAGCTGGCCCACTGACAAGAGCTTTCTGAAGTCCTTCTCTCCACTGCTCTGTGTGGACCAAATCACTCTTTCTCATGGGAGAATAAAAAAAAAACCTCTTACGGGAAGGAAATCTCTAGATTGCTTCTTTGCATTGTTTTTTTTTTTGTCTTTTTCAAAATCATAACACGCAGAAGAGTTTGCATCATTAACCTAAGAAGCAAATGACTGAGGTTGTGTTTTCATTCAAAGCCAGTGGTGGAGGCCGGCAAGTAGAGTGAGAGCACAGAACAAAAGGGAAGCATGTTGAAGGCTTTGCATCACTTTGGGGATCCTCGTTCAAGGATGGCACTACAGCTGGTCTTGAAGCCCTCAAGGAAAGGGGTTCTCTAGCCTCCAAGGAGCACCACAGGAAAGGTAAAGGGTGTTTGATCTGGCTAGGTTTTCTGGTCCTTTCTGTTTCTCAGCAGCTTCCTTTTTCCAAATGCATCTCTGGATTTTCACAAAGCCTACCATCAATGAATGAGAAGATAGCAAGATAATTGTGGGAATGGCTTGCCTGGAGGTGGTTCATAAAGCAACAGCTTTCTGTGCCTGCACAGTGTTACTCACATTCATTTGAGGGGCATGAGCAGATTCTGTGTAAATTCTTAGATTTCTGTCATGTGAATTCAACTGAATACCACTTCCCTGTTTCTCAAAAAGAAAGCTGATTTCTTGATTACGGAGATACTGTCACTGAGA
Organism: Buceros rhinoceros silvestris; assembly: GCF_000710305.1. Lineage (NCBI taxonomy): Eukaryota > Metazoa > Chordata > Aves > Bucerotiformes > Bucerotidae > Buceros > Buceros rhinoceros. The sequence continues at coordinate 18,059 of NW_010406124.1, read as the reverse complement.
AATTGAAGAGAAAGGAAATAAACCTACTAAAAAAGAGAGTAGTCATTTCCAGGCTCTGTTTTGTTTGGGAATTTACAAACATTGGGTCTCTGCAGGCACACAAGAAATACCAGTTACAATACAAACACAGGCGCCCTGGAATCAAGCCTGTAGACAGCAGCAGAACTGAGAGTCAGGCTTGCAGCACGTGCCGATCTAAGCGGTGGAGCAGAGACCAGTGGAATAGGTATAGACATGGTGGGACTGGGTTTCAAATGGTGAGGCTATGCATCAGGACTGCAGGAGATAAACCGTCAGGAGTGAATAAGTTAAGTACATCTTAAATTAAGGCTGTTTCCCATTCAGAATGAATCCTCTAGTAGTTGCGCAAAGCAATAAAAATTATAATCTGGGAAAAAACCTAAGAAGCCATGTCTCACAAGCCTCTTGGAGTGGTCCAAACACGCAGTTTAGGGTGATTGAGTTGATGTAGTCCACCTGGACTTCCAGAATATTTTGGGTTAGGTATAAAGTCTCTTAATGAAGCTTTGCAACAATGGCATAAGGGCAAAGATCTTTGTGTGGATAAAAAAAAAATCATTAAAGAACTGTTGTCAGAGGATTGGAGTTAAGCGAATAATTTGGCAGTGGAGAGAGCCAGTGGAGAGTTCTACAGATCAGTGCTACGCGATATAGTCATAAACAGACTGGGAAAGACGACGAGCAGTGAGATAAATAACTTTGCTGTTAACACTAACTGATGCAGGAGAGTAAAAATGTCCATTTAAGGAACACTGCAGAAAGATCCCATGATCTTAATAATAACACAATAGCAATTGAAATTCAATGTAACTCAAGTGTGAAAGGGAAAGAAAACCCTAAGTTTAAATGAACTCTGCATTTGCTGGTGACACTATTTCTGGTCAGTGCCCAACTGCAGTGGAAAAAAAGCTAACCTAGCATTAGAAATTGTGAGGAAAAGAAGAGAGAACAGCTAGAGAACCATTTCTCATCTTTGAGTACCACACGCTGTTCTGGTCCCTGCATTTCAAAGGATGTAAGAGAACTGGAAAGGTTCGGAAAATGGCAACGGTCTCATCAAAGTTATTGGAACAACTCCAGTTGAAGGCAGGATTAAATAGACAGGAACCCTTCAGACTGAGAAAAAGAGGTGTCTTAGGGCTGTAAACTAATGAGTGACATGGCAGAGTAGATAGCGGTGGATTGTTCACAGCTTCTTCCACTACAAAACCAAAACAACGCCAAACAGACCTAACAGAAGGCAAGTTCAAAATAAAGGAGATGATTTTCACGCAATCAGACATGAGGAACTCCTTGCAACAGGAGGCTGTGAACGCTGACAGTTCACGGGCATTTGGATGAAGATGGCATGACCTTCTGTAACGGGAATCTGTGGACGGATGCTCACTGCCCAGAAATCAAGTCTGGTTCAGGAATCCCCTGAGCTACCAAAGGTTGAAGGGTGGGAGAGACTCGGAGGATGACCACTTATGTTCATCCCATTCCTCAGGCATCTGCGTTTGACCACTGGTAGAAACAGAATACCAGTCCTGTGTGGTTTGCTTATGTTCTTCTATAACATTATATCAGTAACAGGGCAAAGCAATTTCTAGTTGCAGGCCATGCTGTGTTTGAAGGTTCAGGGCTAACCTATACTGAGAACATCACCAATCTCAAAGTCTTTGTGAAGCTTCTCCAGCTAAAATATATATGCAGAGCAGTTCACAGAGAAATCCTGGTCTTGTAAACAGAGCAAACAAACCTGGCATCTCATCTTGTGCCCTGGAGAATTGTCAGACAGGCCGCTTTTGAATTAAAATGCTTAGCGACAATTTGCTAAACGTACAAAGTTTCTGCATGCTATGACACCACATGAGTGTAATAGATACAAATAACACAGTAGAGACCATGCTGTGATTTGTACATCTTCCCTTGTCTTGGCAACAGGACTGACTATCCCAAGTTATAGATCTGTAGCAATACCATGCATGCAATACAGCTGCAACAGTTAATGTTCAGCTCTGGGTTGTTGGTTACTCTGAAGGCGCTTTATACATCACTGGCAATATAACAGGAATTACAGTGAGTGTAAGTTACCCTTTTACATCCATCTGAGTCTCTTTTATGCTGCCAAAGCAACATTAAATGGTCTTAGAGTAGTGAGCGCAGGCTGTTGCAGTTTAAATCTGCTGTTGTTAGAGAGAGGTAGTCTCTGCTCATGTTATTTCAGACAGGAAAAAAGCACGAGGGAAATGGTAGGAGAATAAACTCACCACTGCTGTAGCCCGTAAATGCAGAGCTGCTTCCTTGATTTTAGGTGACAAAGAAGAACAAGCTGAAACAAATGACACAGAAAAATGTTCTTTAGGTTTGAGCTGTTTCAACAATAATTTGTTGTCCATCAGACTCATGAGGCCTAACTAATGCTTTGTGAACTGTATCAACTAGGATATCCTTTTTCTTCAAATATCTTTTCCAGTTGATTAGCCTGTAACTCAAATGTCTCTTGGGTAAGCTACGAATTCTAGAAACCCTAATAAACAGTAATCTGTTCCCTCTGCTATGCTTCTTTCACTTTAGTAATTTTGGGGGGGTTATTCCTGTCAGTATAATTTTTCTATAAAAAGAGTTGAATATTCCCACTAGCTGTGTATTTGACCTCACCCTTCATGATGTAAATTTTCAAATTTGTGTGGTACTACATGTAGCAACTGAATGCTGCATTTAAAGCCAGGCCTCCCCTTTTAAAGACTCCACTGGGCCAGCATCTCAGAGGTAACTGGTAAGGTTGTTTTTTACAGATTTTTGGCTGATTATAATTTCTAGATGTATGTTGTTAAAAGATAGCCAACAGCTAAGAAATATAAAACATCTTTTTTACTATGACCTAGGTGTGCAGTACTGTTTTTTGTGGGCTTGTGGAAAGCAAATAACAAGAACTCACCTCTAACTTCAGTATCGACATAAAAATCGAGCCTTGCATTAGCAGCTCTTCATCCTAGCATGCCGTGCAACAACAGGCAAAGCTTTTAGCCTGCAGAGACTAACGGGGAAGTAATTCTAATACATAAGACAGAGGTACTTTCATTATCATTAGCAAGCATGCTGGATTATTCATGAAAGCCTCACTTAGAGATATAGGCAAGCATTTGCCATTTATTCCTTAGTGTAATTTAACTCAACACATGACTTTTTATGTTAACCTTGTAGAAGGTATTTTCATTTTAATTGGGTTTTTTATTAACACATTACTAAAACTCTGTATCCATTTGTTCCTACCCACCTAGCACTGGGTTGCAGAGCCACCCATCAGGGACAATATATATGCCCGTGTTATGAGAAATCTTGCAGGGATTACCTGAATGAGGAGTCTGGATTTAGCTGGAAGTGTGCTGGGAGGACAGGCTCTATAGGGCCACCCCTCTTCAGCAGAGAGCTTGCAAACATTACTCCACACAAAAGATCTGATCTGGCTGAAAAACAGTGTTTTATAGGAAAGGAAGTGTTACTGTTGGACACGGTTCCTTCCCAGGCTTCCCCTTCCACAGCGCTTCCTTTTCTTTCTTCCTTGAGACTTCTCGGGAAGTCACAGCACAGAGCTGTGGCCCGTCACTGCTGCTCATGGTCGTTGCTCATCTCTGTGATGCCACTGGTCCCATGCACGGTCAGGGGAGGGTGAGCAAGGTGAGGCAATACTTAGCATGGCAAAGGATGGTAAAATTTGCCTGCCCATTCTGTGCTCTTATCTCCAAACAAAAGGTTGAACAGACTGGTCTCTTTGTAGTCATCCATGTGGTTTTGATTAGGCATGGTCAAGTCAACATACCGGTATGTGTTTGGCTGAAGGGCAAATGAAAGGAGTACTTCATAGCAAAATGACCTTGTTTATTTGGATGGGAGAAGGAAGGAACAGAGATTGTTAGAGGAAAATGATTTGCCTAGTTTTTATGCTAAAGAAGCAGAAATGTTTACATATGGCTACCTCTTCAAATTACGGTCAGTGAGGTAGCAGTAAGGTGAAGTGTTGCCTATATTTGAAATCTGGTGTTTTGTGGTAAAGCACGCAGAAGGGGGTAATTTCCGTTTTGCCAAATTAGAGGAAGGCTAACTCTGTTGACTTGCATTTTTCCTTGACTGCACAACTGGATATAGTTATATGTCTGTTTTTTCATATCCACAATATGTAATGGTTGCTCAAATAAAACAAAATGCACTATAGAGTTTACACAGTTGAAGTGATAATAATCATCTAAAAATGGTCTGCTTAGCACTGGTCTGCCTAGCACCTTTAACGGGTATATACTTGAAGATGGCTGGCTCTATACTTTTCCAGTTTTATTTCTTCATTACTGAAAAATAACTTCATTTCTAAAGAAATGAAAGAGTGCCCTAGAAATTGCTCTAACAGAGCATTTATTCCCACTAAAAGGTCGTGTTATTTCTATGAGATTTTTGACTTGTATTATACACCACAATTCTCTACTAAACTGTACAGTATTTATATAAATAATACCCCAGGGAAGTTTTTAATAGTTTATTATTTCATGGACCTTTTCCATAAAATGCTTTATTTTTACACACTTCCTTTTGCTTCTCCTCTTCTTGATTGTTCTGCTTACTCCCATATCTCTTCACTATTCTAACAAATGACAGTCAGATCAAAAAGCCAGATAAATCAATGAAATCACCCATTCAGAGCTGAAGGGAAAACGGTGCTGTAGAAATACTCCTCAGTAAGAGGCAGTGACGGTTTGTCTGGGTTGTTGCAAAGGGAAAAGCAGGTTCTTGGAGGTTGATCTTCATCTCTTAACTAGAATGATCTCTGCATAACAGCCTTATTTTCTTCAGTTCCTATCCCCCCTTGTCTTGGCTTCTAGGCTGAAACTGTTACGATGGCAATAACAGACATTTCTGCTGTCCACGCTATCATCTAAACGCGTGCCATGATCAGCGTTTAGCTAATCGAGAATAGCAAGACGAGAATATTACAATGTTCTTTATGGCAACTGCTGGCTGGGAAAGCGTATAGAAGGGAAGGACACCCCACGCTGCATTACAGCTCACACTGAAGCTGAACACACTGCTGTGGTCTTCCTTCATGGGGAACTGAAGATCAGTTGCTCTCCCTCTGAGTTTCTTTTTGGCTTTTGTTTGACAGTTGAAGTGGCATATATAATCATTTCATTTCATCTTAAAATGGTAAACATGGCACGATTGATTGTGAACCGGTAAGCATGCTCGGGCTGAACATTTTGATATTCCCCACACAGTGATGTGGGGAAACCAAGACAGGTTTCACGTTATTTCACATTTTTGAAAGGAATTACAGAGATTTCCTACAGCCATTATGCCATTATTCTATATGGGCCAAAATTGGGCCATCATCAAAGGTAGCACTTCTGCTGAGTTACAGGGGTTTTAAATCCCTGCCAATATTTCTGAACATCCACAAATATAATTAAAATTTGTATATATCAGTCCAGTCACCAGGTGCAGGCGATGACAATGGTTTTTTTTTTTCTTAAATCTGCCACCCTCATTTAAAATCAAAAAAAGTCTTTCTTTACAAGCTGATCTTGCTTTAACACTGCTTATCAGAAATTTCAGACTACTACTTTGTCTGGAGATGGTTTGTTTTTCTTTTGTTTTTTGGAGCCTGGCTTGATCAGTAAATAAAGGAACTTCAGGAATGTATTTCTCATTTTATTGAAATGTACAGAGATTCGATTGCCTGTATGTGGTGCACCACAGAATGCAATAAATATTTTTCGTATGCATACTACCTGATCTTACAGACTGGAAAATGGCATAAACCAAATGTCAGGCAAGAAAAATGCTAGATCTTGTGTACCTGATCAGCAACTACAGGTTTAAATTCAAAGAAACATTTTGACATATTTCCTGACATTTTAACCTTTTCATTATTACACTGTTACCTTTGTTAACAGCACCGTAGCGGTACCTGGATTTATCCAAGTACCATTTCCAAACAGCAGACTTGTTTACTGTTCTGGTGCTTATACACCATTTCTTCTAGAAATCCTAAAGTGAGGGGAATAAATGCCTCAGTGCTGATCAGAGTAGATTACATCTGCGCTGAAATGCATAAGCTTGGTATCTAAATCAACACTACCCTGTTTTGAAAGTATTTCACGTCATGATAGCTTTTTGTGTTCTCTTTTCCAACAACTGTATTTACAGAAATTGTACTCAGAGATTTAAAGCATCCTATTACACTTTATACCAAGCATAACACACAGTAACTATCGACCTCTAGTCTGAGGGAGGAATTCCTTCATAAGACTCTGATCATTGTTTTAATCTTCCATCTCCTTTATTTATAATAAATTTTGTCACAAGGAAAATACCATGTACCAGAATGCATCTGGCAAGAAAGTGAAGATGCTGTTGCCAGTAGTTGTTGGGGTAATAAATGTCAATGTTAAATGAAGGACTGCAACACCTTGAAGAACATCAGAGCTTTTTGTGCTTCTTAATCCTTGCTCCGATTTTGGCTGGATTATCTCTGCAGTCGTATCACTTTCCCAGATTTTGATAGGATTGTCTCAATGTCAGTTATACAAAGAAAAGTTTCAATGTACTCAAAACCCAAACATCTGAACAGTGAATGGCAAGAAGCCCTGACTTACTTCTACCTTCCTTCATGAAATCTATTGTCTAATACTTCATGTCCCCTTGCTTTCTAAGTTTTAAAATGAAAACGATTATGAATTGATTATGATTTCTGCAGGTCTAATCAAGAGTGATGGCTCTCAGCAGTTTCTTCACAAAGTAAAGCACTAGTGAAAGCTCTTGGAGACTCATTACTAGTAGCAATTTCAAAGGCTTTTTCCTTGTACTCTGCTGTCCTACTCTCACCTCTAATTGTAAAATGCTTGTTCACCCTCCATGTAACCCCTGCCCTCATTAAGGAGAGGAAAATGAATGGCTAACTTAGAAGTAGTGTTGTGATATAAACGTTATATATGTTCCCCCTCTAACCAGTTTCACTTGCAGGTTAATTTTGTTCCTCCAACCGCAAGGGATGTATGTTCACCCTGTCTTTTGCAGGCACGTTGGGGCTCATTCTGCATGTCCTCTGAGCATGGCAGAGGTGAATAAGCTCTGACTTAAGTACTGTCTTTAATCTATACACATTATTTCTTATGTTCAATAAATGTTGGAAGAAAATTTCTCCTTGAGGGGGGGTGGTGGGGTGGGGAGGGGAAGTGTTATTTCCACACAAAGGAGAATTTGTCTCCAAAAATGTAATACACAAATGCAGAATTCCATAGTTCCCACACAGTTTTTCCTTTGCCATTGTTTCTTCTCTGTTTTTTTCCCCTTCTTCATTTAAAGTAAATTGCAAGCAACCTCCTCAGGCAGACCACTATTTGGACACACAAGGCAGAAAAGGGAAAACATATGCATATTCCGGAATGAGATTTCCAGGAAATCCTGAAGAAAATCGGTGTTTGCCCTAATATACATTGCCGTAGGAACATAACATTTATATGAGAACCTTAGCTTCTTTCCACAGCAGGAGGAAACGTCCCCCAGATTCCCTTGGGAAAGGTTGCTGGACAATAACCCCAAGAAAGGCCATTTGCTTCACTTCTACACTCACCTTTCATTACCCACAAAATGTTTTGAAGTTCATTTAAAGGATTATTGTCTCTCCACAGACAGCCCCTGTGCCATGTACAGCACAGGCTTTTCCCTTGTCCCCAACATCCTAGCAACATCAAACCCTCTAACAGTGGCTGCTCGTAGGAGCTCTGAATAACACTAGGGAAAAGACAAGGTAGTCACAACGCATGTTGTCAGACCCGCCCGAGGGTGGAGAAGCGATGGAGTGCATCTGCAGCGTTTGCCTCTGACTTGCTGTCCACCCCCATCCTTCCTTCTCAGCTTGTATCTCGCTTCATCCCCAGCCCACACCACAGAGTTAGGCTACTCGGTTCACATTTCCTGAGGTTCTGCTGTGTAATTTTAACAAGCAGCGTTAAAGGTGCAAGGTAAATCCTACCTGTGATTGGTTGGCAGGCAGTTACATACACATCTCCTATAGAGTGGGTGAATCCTACTCTTAGTCAGATGCTGTAGTTTCAGCTGGATCCAACACAATTTCTCCAAATCTGTTGCAGGAAAAAAAAGTAAAGAGATTCTGACCCAATGTATGAAATGCAGATAACTTAATACTTCTCTAAGAAGCAGTGTTTTGTATTTCTTTTCTTGTCTGACTTACAAGCAATGTATCTGTACACCAGTCGACCTCACTTTGTCCCTAAAAATAACAGGGGGGAAGTGGTTACAAGGTTATTTTATATATTAACACCATCTACACTTGCTAAAATATTTTCCGGTACATTTGTTTTTATAACTCTGAGGTTAACATCTACTTAGCAACTAATGTCTACCAAATACAAATTTTTATCAAAACAAACAAGAAAAAACATTCCTTTCTAAGTAGATGTGCTATACCTACATAGCTATCTGCTCTGTTTGGTTCTGCTCTAGGACACAGAGTCCTGTATTTTTCATGATAGCAGCAAGATACTAGAATGTTTACAGACACATACATAAAGCATAGAGCTAAATATTCTTACTGTTCAGCTGCAGAAAGAGGTCCTAAGGCTTCATGAGAGTAACTCTGTTAAATTCAGTGGAATATTTGCATGTAACAAGATGACCTAGATAAAACTCAGGAAGGAGCAGAGGATAGTACTTGAAACCAATATACTGCTAACCAGAGAAGGTGAGAGATATTAACTCCTGATAAAAATGGGCTTGTCTTCTCATATAACCTGACACACACTTAAATTATTTTAAATATGTTCCTCTTAAAATGAATAGTAATGCTTTGGTCTCGTGGAGAAGTCTGTTGGTAGAGGATTTTGACTTGTGTTAAATGCCTGTTAATTAAAGGCCAGTCTGCCCTACACATAGAAAGTGAAGCAGGCAGTAGTCTGAGAAAGACAAAGAAAATATGGTTCCTTCCTGAGCTTTGTGTCCCTTTTTAGGCCAGCAATTCAATATGATTCCACTTTTTCCCAAGCTCTGTGAGGCAATCCACTGCCCTGTGACACACAAAGGAAAGAGATTCCCTCAATGTTTTCCCCAAGTTAATTAATTTTTCTTGGTCAAAATAAGGTACATAAGGCAAAGTTCTTTTTTTATACCCTGAATGGTACACAATTGCTGAAAGGCCACATACAGCCAGGGCCCAAATGTGACAGTAACTTGTGAGGTCGGTGAGGGTGATTACAGCTACTTTACAAGCGGGTCAGATCCACACAAATTAAGTGAAACTCTCAAAATGATGCAACAGGTTCGTGACAAAACTGGAACTAAAACCCCCCGTCCTCACCACACACCAATTATTTCCATTTATTTTGGATACTTTACCAAGCAAGGCAGATGCTCTTTCCAAACACAGCAGACCTCAGCCAGCAGAACGTACAGCCCACTTTAAGCAGCGAGCATCATTATCTCTTACTTAGTCGATTCATGTTACATGCAAGTTTCTACAGGACAGACAGGGTCAAAATCCAAAATATATGAAAGATCAGGAGATGAGAAGTGAGGGACATAATCAGCTAGGCATCTGTGAAGCTCTCCAAAATATTCTGTGTATTACTGTTTTAAATTGCAGTACAGGGAAAAGGATACATCATTAAATGGAGATGATTGTAGATTAAGCATTTACCCTAAGACAGGCTGCAATATCATACACAGACAAGAGACTGCTATTTTTGAATGGCGTGAAATTGTGAATAGGAGCACAGTGGGTAGGAAAATGCTGCAAAAGGTTTTGAAAGTGATTGCTCATCTGTGTAGTAAAATATATCCTTTTTAAAGTCCTGCTGTGACCACTATAAAATGATCAGGGGTGAGAGCCTGCATGTGGTCTGCTGACGTGTAGGAAACAGAAGGAAAATCACTGTCCAGCACAGGCCTGGGTATACTTTACAGTTACATGAATAAGCCAATACAAAGTCGTGATAGAAAGTTATCCTACAAGTAAAACTTCTCTGAAATCAAGAGGACTGTGATTTAAATTGTTAGCTGATTAGAATAGGGGCTAGCAAATTTTCAAACAAGATGTGTCAGAATTGTATTTTTCCTCCTTAAATTAGATGAAAAATGTGACAGCAGGAGCTCAGCAAGAGCGAGCAGAGGTTTCCCCTTCAAGAGATGAGATATTCCAGTTAGCTGTCTGGTGGCATCTTCTGTGGCAGACAGACAGGAGTTCCCTACCTCTGCTGTTTCAGGTGTACACCCGGAGTTGTGAGCCAGCCCCTCCTTCAGATGCCTCCTTTGAGGTGCTACACCTGCAACAGCCCACTGTGTGCTATTCAAACCTGCCTGCTTCCTGACTTGAGCACTGGCTGTGTCTTAGGAGTCCTTGATTTTGCCGGTTGGTATTTCACGCAGTTAATCTATTTTTATTGTCAATGACATTCCTTTTGATGCATTGATGAAATACGGTGAGAGAAAAATGCATGCTGGAAGCTTTGTTAGTTTGTCTCAAACTGAAAGAGGGAAGATTTAGAGTAGTAAGGCACTGGGACAGGTTGCCCAGAGAAGCTGTAGATGCCCCCTCCCTGGAAGTGTTCAAGGCCAGGTTGGATGGGGCTTTGAGCAACCTGGTCTAGCGGAAGGTGTCCCTGCCCATGGCAGGGGGGTTGGAACTAGGTGGTCTTTAAGGTGCCTTCCAACCCAAACCATTCTGTGATATGATGCAATTCTTTGATCTGAGTGAATTCCCCAGTGGTTACTCTGCAGGGACTTGAGAGGTTTGGAGAGTTATTGCACAGACGCACCAGGTTTGCCACCAGCTCTAAGGTTTTGGTAGCATGCATGTCAGAACTCCACCCAGGAGCTAGGAAATTTACCATCCCAGGCTTTACTTATATGCACCATGTCCTGGGAAAATTATTTAGGTCTAAGTTAAAGGCAAAAATTACTGTGGAAATCTGCTGCTCAACACAGCAATGGACATGCACAAAGCTCTCCTTCCATTATCAGCTCCACCCGTCACACAGGTTTGGGCCTCCTTCCAGTGGAAGGGGGAACGGTCAGTAAATGGAAGAAAATGCAACTTCTAACAATTATTTTTCCATTTGCATTCGCACATTATTTCTGAACATTCTTTTCAAGCTCTAAAAATTTACTTTTATATGCAGGAGAGTATCTGTTAAAGCTTCAGCTTGAAGTATTTTCTTCGTTTTTCAAGCGTTAAGTTTTCTTCAGACAAGTGTGGTATCTTGTTGGGCTTCTCTTGCGCTGAATTTTCAGGGTATGCATTAAAGCATATATATGTGTGCAGCTGTAAAAGGAAATACATATCAAATGAGAATGGAGTTCACATAATCATTTTATCAAGCTACCAATGATAAGGTATCCTATCATCTCGCTACTTCAATCTGGCAGGCATTTGTGAATTTTCATTTTTTTTAGATGGTGCTCATCTTCAACCAGCTGCCACAAATGGAGCCAAAATCTACTTCAAAGAAAGGTGTGAACTACTGTGTGAACAAATCCACCAAAAGCACTGGAAAGCTCTATGGGCTTGGTTTTCTGTTGCATCAAACCTTTTAATTTTCACCATGCAAACAACAACAACAACAATGCTATCATGGCTTGAGAGAAAGTTGTCTTCAGTATAATGTGATACAAATAATTACACCAGTGGAGGACAACGCACATGTGAAGTCAGCTGCTTTCTGCCAATTCATCGCTTTGGAAAATGAGAGAACTGGGAACAGCTGGCCATTGGCAGGGACATTCTTCTTGTAGCACTGCGATCCCAGAGGACAGCTTTGTCTCTGAATGATGAGGCATAGGGAACGTGGGATTAAATTTAGGACAAAAACTCTCTTGAGTTATTTGGCAGAGTTTTAAAGGCAAAAGATCAACAGTATTGGCTTTTTAAGTAGGGAATGGTTACAGTTTGAACTTCTGAGGATGAAACTGGAAGGCTGAATTCTAATTTGAGGAGGTGGTTGTAGGGGAATGGGGTTGGTTTTTGGTGTTTTTTTTTTCTTTAGAAATTTTCTTGATTTTTTTTTTTTTTTCTGGTGGACATCAACACAATGCTTTAAAATAGGTCTGTTCTGGCACTGTACAAAGCTTTTTTGAGGGGCAACCTACACAGGTGGCGTGAAAAAAGGAATGGGAAAATCTTGTTAGCAAGTAGGGAATCATGTATTGCTTCCATTTCAGCTTGTCTGATGACTTTATTGTTTTAGACAGTAAACTAACTGCTGGCTTGGCCTTTCACCTTCTGTTCCAAACAAGTATTGCTGAAAGATATTGAAGTATTTCTGCCTTCTGAGATAAAAAAGAGCAATGTGATTTTTTGGCAGAGGTTAAGTGTCCAACAAGCAGTAACAGGACGTTTGGCCTGAAAGATGGCAGAAGACCTAATAAAAGAAAGATACTAGTAGAACTAATAAAAATTATGGCTTCTGCCCTGTGCAAAGGTCAATAAAAAGACCCCTGAAGTTTACTGAGTTTGTACTAATGAAACTGGGCCAACAATTTAATCACTGGATCACTGGTCTCGATTCTTTATATCCTTGCATGCTGTATAATATTTTACGTTGGTACAAAGTGAGCAGAAAATGAGATTAAAACTTTCTCTCTCTTCTTTTTTTTTTTTTTTTTTTTTTAAGGTTTTTTGTTTTTATTTTTTT
>NW_010406124.1:4702-5308 GCF_000710305.1 Buceros rhinoceros silvestris | reverse complement strand
ACTTTCTCTCTTTTCTTTTTTTTTTTTTTTTTTTTTTTAAGGTTCTTTGTTTTATATCTGTCTTGCCTGGCAAATCTGATCCAGATTAGGTCTGGGCACATTATGCAGTAGTTAATGGAAGCTTTAAGAGAGGCCACCTGACAGAGGCCATTACAATAAAGTCACTCCGTTATGTTTTGAACTGTAAAGTAGGCTAATGCTGCTCAGCATGTTGGGCTGTATGAACATGATATTTCCAAGTTTGTGTTAGTCATAAAATATTTGCTGTCCTTTGGAGCTCTGCTTGTTGTTTCTTGGTTTTATACAAAACCTTGCACAGCAATAAATGACGAAACTTGGAGCAAACCGCTATTGAAAAAGAGAACAATAATAGAGCAATAGTGCTTTGTCTGGGTTTTGTAAGACTGACTTTTTCCTGACAGTGGGGCAAGAAGTGAAATTACTGTTCAGCTGGGTGCTGCTGAAAAATATTTGCATTATACATCCAATGCACAAAAAACCATTTTTGTTGGGTCACTTTGTTACATTCGTTCCCTACTCATATAACAAAACACAATAAATATTGCCAAAGTGTGAAGGAAGCAAATCCATCTGTCTTTCAGCAGG
>NW_010406124.1:1839-4620 GCF_000710305.1 Buceros rhinoceros silvestris | reverse complement strand
CAATCTACTCGGCACAGGATTTCATTTTGGCTTGGGTTTTTTATTATTTGCACTACCACCCATCTCATTTAGTACACGGAGTGATAAAATCTCTGCACTTTTTCTCTCCAGCAGTTCTGTATTGTCTTTCCTCATTGTCTGCAATGGTTTAAGATAACTGAGAAAGTGTTTTCCTCTGACATTATTTTCTTCACTATTTGGTAGTGTGACATTAGTCTCAATTTCAGTTTCACCTCCAGTATATTAGCTGTACTGCTCTTCCTCTGGTGGGTGTTGATCCTGCAAGTCATTTTATGTTGGCAGGGGCCTGCAATGGAGCTGCTGGCACCATTGATTGCCCACACAAACCAACCCGTGAAGTCAAGACCTTGATTTGTTCAGTAACGTGTGGTTTTCAGTTCCCTTGCAGAACCTTGTTCACAATCTTCTTACTTTTTTGCAATCATCCTGTAGCAGCAGTAATATATATATTGGGTATAAATCATTATTAGATTAGCAGGGTAACTTTTTGCACATGTTCATCATCAGTCTGAGTACCAAGGTGTGAGGCACCAAGAGCCAAACTGTAGTTCGTGGTCGTTGATTCTGCTTGTTAAGACGCTGACACAGTCCACAGATTTCAATGTTGTATCATAATCTATAGTGACGCTGTTACACAGGAAGCTGCACCAGTCCAAGTTCAGTCCTGCTTAGGATGTGTTTTTGCTGATTTTCATTTGGTTCCTTAGGGTTTTGTTCGGTGCCAGAAGCATCCTTTGTTTTCAGGCAAGGTTGTTGTTTTCACTGTGTGGAGGACAGTGGCTTTCAGGGGTGGGACTGATCGGCCTCTGACATGGGAACGGTTTATGCTTTCATTAGGATTTAATTTTTGATTCCTTAGTCCTTTGAAGTTGAAAAGTAGGTATAAATTCAATGTTCTTTGCTGTATTGTGGTCAGTATGAAGCAGCAACGCAATTCTGCCGTGCACTCATTCACAGTAACTATCTGGAGAACAAGCAGCTGTGGATTTTTACCCTAGCTGTGCCTTCAAAGATGTTTCAGTGCTCAGGAATACAGAATGTTTTAGGTCCTCTTCAGTCTCCCTTTGACACTGAGCCTAAATTTAACTACTCTGAGTGATGTGGCCCTGCTTCCTAACAAGTTTAGCATGACAGACCCAACTGCGTTTGGTATACGTGACCTCCTTTCCCTTGGTTAGCTGTCACGCAGAACAGTGATTGAAGAGGACACAAGAAGAGCCTCTTGAAAATAAACCATTCCTATCCATCGAAATGTGCCTTTAACAATAAAGATTTGCATTTCTTCTTGCTTAGCCTTTTGCCTTTCCTTGAAAGTTTAGTAAATTCCCATCAGCCCTGATACTTCCCCCTGTACACTGGGAGACTCAGATAGCTTGCTAGAGCTTCTCCAGCAGAGAAGCTCTACTCCAGCTGCTGATGGACCATTAAATCCTACTTCCTTTTCTCATCCCAAAGTTCTTTAATGATTTAGTGTTCTCTTTGATTCCAGGCCTTGGCCTGGAACTAGTAAACCCTGCTAGCCAGATTGGATCTGGCTAGCAGAGCAGGGATATCCTCTGATAGCTCCACGTGCTGTTCCCTCGGGAAGTCTTAAGCCTGTCACGGTTTCATTTCTTGTTTGCTCCCTCCTTCACCTCCTTAGCCTCTCTTTTTTTCAGTCAGTAGGAGACTCTTGATTTGACTTGTCAGTCAAGCAGAAGAATATCAGACCGGGAAGATTAAATATACTTAATATTTATAAGGTGGAATACAGGAGGTCCTACATAGGAGTAGGGGAGATAGCAGAAAGGGAGATTACAAAGAAAAAAGCACATTGATTTGGAAAATGTTGGGAAATACCAGTAAATTGGTCATAAGGAAAAACTGCCCCAGTAGGTGTTTCATTTTAATTTTAATTTTTCTCCCGCTACTACACTTGTCTGTTAATGATGCTATTTTCCATATACCAGAATGAGTTGAGTTATACAGCCAAGTATTTTGCCAGGTTGGTGTCTCATTTTCTAATGGCTCAAGTCTGCATTGCTCTTTTGAGAATGCTTTTATAGCATGTCTGAAGCTTTCTGATATATTTATTATAAAGCACAGGTACATGTAGGCTAAAATTTTCAAGCCTGAGTGGCTGAGAGTTAGACACCCGAAATCCATATCTGGGCACTTAAGGAAATGTGATTTTTCAGAGGTAGGGAGCATTGAAACACATCTGAAATAATTTTGAGCTCAGTACTTTTGAACACCAGATGACATTTTTTATCCTTAAGAGTAATTTCAAGCTCTGAAAACTTCGTATGATGAAAGAGAGCTTTATATTCTATATCCATTTTAAAACATTTCAGAGGGGGTTAAAACTGATTATCTTTTCTCCATTCTGGCATATGGTAGGTTTCTCAACAGGCATCCTCCAGTAACATCTTGCCACTTATCATAAAAGTAACCTCAAAATCAGCTCTTTTCCTTCCTGTGGTCTGCAGTATGACCGGCAGTACAGCAAAGCCTGTCCCAAGAAAAAGTGTGCTTCAAGACTGTACTTTTGATAACTGCTCCTTGCATGTTCAGTGCTGTATGTATTTAAGTTTCATTACTGAAATAACCAAGCATTGCTCGCATAGCTATTCCTTCAAAATCTAGCAGGACATCAATTTTACAGACTTTGTCCTAGTTCTGAACACATCTAAGATCTTAGGATTGCTTTAATTTGAAAAGCAACCACTGTCTAAACCTGAGTAGTAGTCGGTCCCTAAGGGAGCACAGAGACAGGAATGC
>NW_010406124.1:0-1505 GCF_000710305.1 Buceros rhinoceros silvestris | reverse complement strand
TTTGAGTTCGCTGTTCACAAGCTGGATTTTCATCAGCAGTGCTGCGTCTGCTGGTATCGATTCCTATGCCAGCAGGGTCTTTTCTGCTATGTGTTATGCTACGGAACATTAAAAATTGAACAAGAAGGACAATTATGAAGACATTCCTGTTGTGAGAAGCAAAATATTGCTCGCAAGAGATACTCGAGAGATTAATCTCTTGAATTTAAAAGGCAGTTTCACTTCGTTATAATGGTTAATTCAATATGAGCCTGATTCTGCAAACATTTGTGCATGAGTAGCTTTACGGAAATGAGTATGGTTTTGAGCCGAGTTTCTGTGACTTCTTATGTTTAAGTGTTTGGACAAGGCCAAATCTCTCTCTCTCGCACCTCCTCAGGGGTTTCCTTTCAATTTTTACGTAACATACAACAGAAGTATTTGTTCAGCTCCCCTCTGCTCCCAGCTTTGACTCTCTGTTTAACTCTGTGTTGACTTCAAGTTCTTGAAGCTGTATCAGTCTTGCTTTGCACATATTGTTGACAGGCATGGTCCTGGTACCTTGTAGATGACTGCAGCTTTTACAGCATAGGAAACCCTAACATCCACCCCTGAGCAGGCTAATGTAGCTGTCTGATTTGTATTAACTTCAGTTGTTTCATGTATCATGGTGTAGGAGTTGCTTACGCAGCTCAAATCCCAGACGGTGTCCTACTATAATGTACAAGTTGTCTCAATAGGATTAACTGAAGTTTGAAATACTGGAATTTATCCAACTACAAGAGAAATAAAAAACCTGATTACATTAAGATTATTGTCAACTGAGTAAGATGCTTTAGAAATTACTTTTTTTACTTCCTCTGTTGCCTCGCACAAAAAACCCATTTTCAGATGCCGTCCCAGAGATGTGCCATTTACTAGCTGAGCTTTGTGTTGGCTGAATTGGTCAGCTCTGCCAGCGGGGCCTCCTGACGTGGCTGTCCTAAAGAAGTTGCACTGACCACTCAAAGCCTGGCGTAGCTTCGATGCAAAGTTGTTTATTTACAAGGAGCAAAGGGACAAAAAGTGTCCCCCCCACCCCCGCACCTTGCCTCTACACAGCCCACCCCTGGTGCCGGCCAATGTTTGCGGGGCTGCCCGTGGAGCTCCCGCACAGCTGGGACGAAAGGGCTGCCCTTGGCGGACCACGGGGCTTACGGAGGCCATGAACACTTTCTGGAGCCGAAGGCTAGGTGAAGCCCACCCATCCCCACTCGCTGCCAGGAGGGGCTCCCCTCATCGCCCACCCTCCAAACTCCTGAAGCCAAAGGAAGCCAGCTCGGGGGCTCGGAGAGGCCGTTTGCTCGCCTCCCCGGGAGCCCCTAATCCCAGCCCCGAGAGGAGAAAGCGACTAACGTTTTCCCCCGGTCACGCTGCGTTCCCTGGACTGACCGCCCAGTCAGAAGCTTCTCAGCCCGGTCTCAGCGCTGGCGCCGGCCTCCCCAGGAGGGACCCCCGCCTCGTCCGACCGTCCCCTCGGGCCGGGC
>NW_010406123.1:15590-22373 GCF_000710305.1 Buceros rhinoceros silvestris | reverse complement strand
TGAGGTTGGGCTTTCCAAGCTGTAAAGCATCTGCAGTTCAGCTTCCGCTGGCTGCCTTCCGCCACCGCTCCTGTTGGGCCACGGGTCCTCAGTGTCTCGGAAACTCACACTTCTACGCGGGTGAAAACTGTCAACTGTGGAGGAAATCGAACACTTCTAAGCATTCTGCGTGCTTTGTGTTACCTGCTCACCCCAAACACTGTCTCTCTCACATCATGGGAGCAAATGAACTTCTCCAGCTTGAGGTTTTCTTCCCTCTTTCTTGATCCCTCCTCCTGTTATACTTCCCAGGGGAGCTAAGAGCAGCCTGACCTATGTGAGGAGGAGCAACATGGATCAAACACTGCAGAATGAGGTCCGGGAGACTGCACCCGATGTGAGAAACAGCAATAGCTTTGGACGCTTTCTGGCATACTAGGTGACCCATCTGGAACCCACCAAACACTGAATGTTGGCGAGGTTTGGCTGCTCTCTGCCTTCCTGGTGTTTCCCTGCTCACACACTGTGGGCCCTGTGGCTACAAACATGAGGGTGCTTGTGGGATCCCGGAGTCGTATGGTCAAATGTTCAAAAATAAATGCATTTTTGTCAATGCTGCTAATGCTTTTTTGCTGATTCCAAAACCATTTTTCAGCCTTATACTGGAAAAAAGTTCCGATAATTTATGTTACCCAGATGTTTTAAAATTCAACAGCTTTCACTACCCATAAATTTAATAGCTTTAAACACCTGCTGGCTCAAAGTAGCAGTTCTTGCCAAAAAGAAAAGCAGGAGCAGAGAGATACACTACTAATGTGCTCTCTTCCTTCCCATCAGAGCCCAGGCTCCGAGCTGAAGCCCAGCACAGCATTGCCCCATGCAGAGCAAGTTTTTCTGCCTCTCTGCTTCAGAGTAGAGGACTCACAACAGTCCTAGCCTGCCAAATAATAAAAAATGAGGAAAAAAAAAAAGAAAAATTATTTTGGAAGGTTAGGAAGGAGGCTTTTCTCAGGCCTTTACTGAAACTCAAGTCTGATTATGAAAAACTGTGGAGAAATCTGTAATGAAACGTCCAAGCCTGGGGGCTTTTGGCGGGGGTAAAGGAGCACAGGTCTGTGACAGACAGCGGCACTTACACCGGTCTGAAAGCTGAACCTGCCCTGTCAGGGGAGCGTGAGGGATCTGACTGCCACAAACGGGTATCGTGGTGGTGATGAGCTTCAAAAGGAGAGGATTTGAAATCTATGGGGAAACTCATGAAGGGAAGGCTGAAGCGCAAAGTGAAATGCTTAACCACTTCAATGAGGTGGGAAGTCACGTGTGAGTACTGTTTTGGAAGGAAGACTGATGCCCTGAAACCAGAGGAAATAACGATTAGAGAGTTTGAACAGGCTTGGCCGAATGTAACACATAAAAGTTTTCAGTGACATCGTTGCGAACAAAATCTTCAGCATGGTGTCACCAGGCTTACAAGCCCTTTACTTTCTCGTTAACGAGCATTTGGCTAGATGTTTGTTTCTAGCCTAGCTGCTGGAAAGGAGGAGCAGAAACAGTGATCCGTAGGCAGGCGAGTGTTGCCGCGTTGTGTGGCTGAGCTGCTGATGGAGAGATGGAGAAGGACTCTGATGCTGCGCGAGGGAAGGGCAGCAGCTGCTGCCTCCTCCGTGATGGGCTGTGGGGGTGGCAGAGGGGGAGTGGAGCGTGGTTTTGGAACAACTTTTGTAGGTGGTGCTGTGGTATTTCAGAGGAATGACTGAGGGATCAGGCTGTGTTTACAAGATGGCATGAATGAATCGAATAGAAGTATTTAAAGTTGGAGTTCTGACAGAACAAGTGGTTGCCTCTGACTGTCATGAGACTGTAACAGTCAAAACACTGGGTGTTTCAGCCCCTGCCAGCAGCTGGGTGTGTGGCTTGTGATCAGCTCACCTCTCTCGGCAGGGAGTGGTGTGTAGAGCCAGGGGGCTGCTCTCTCCTCCCTCAGCCCCTGCAGAAGAACCGAACCAGCCCCGCGTTTATGAGCAGCTGATCAACACGTCAGCCGGAACCACGCACCTCCAAACAAGCGATTTGTGTGATTGAGTTCTTTCAATGTAGCTTACGGTGGTCCTGTGCCTGTATGTGGTATCTTAGTTTGATTTGTGCACAGGAATAGTCTTGAGATTTTCGTTTCAAGAAGCACCTTTCAGGTAGAAACTATAATAATAATAATAATAATAATGTTTCATGAATAGGAGGCAGTTTATGTTCTGCTCTTGGAACAACCCAATAATGTACCTCGAACTCCAAAGGGAAATGTATTGTTAATGGAAAAATTGTCTCCATCCTCTCTTTCTATTTAAGGCAGCCTTTGCTGCCAGTTTATCACGAGCACATAAAGGTCTAATGCCACACGGATTAGACGGTGTGAAAGCACGAGAGCAGCCAGAGCTCCAGATGTTCATTAGTGGAGCAGCTCTTGTGAAAGGCGCGGAGGAACTTCAGCTGTTCTGTTCCCTCCAAGATTTCCAGTCATTACATAGTTTTCAAGGGACTCGTATCAGCAGATTTTATTGTGTTTTATAAAATCTTTCCTTTTGAACGCTGTGGGCTGAGTTTGCCACTGGCAGCAGATAAAGAGGTTCACTGCAGTTGTACCCACTTAGGTTCGTGCTGAATTTAGCCTCTGCCATTGCCATACGTCCTGCAAAGGCCACTCAGGTGCAGTGACAGATGGGGCCTTAAAACTTTATTGCCCTGTATCTAGAAACATAAGTAATAGTCAATTTTGCATTGCTCTAACATTTTTAGAAGTAAATTGGGTTTTTGGATTGTATTTCATTGTTACATTTTGAGTAAAGCGTAACAGGCACCAGCATTAAAGCCACATTTACAGGATTAGATTTTCCACTCAGATAAAGAAAAGCAATTTTTTCCTCCAAACTACTGTGAAAGTTCAGTCACTTTGGTTGTCATTTCCTTTCCATTTTCAAAATTGCTGCCTGAAGTGAGTGAAGCTGTTACTTGTAAAGCTGTGGAGAGAAAAAATTTTGTTTTGATAGTTGTATGTGTAGTCCTCAAATGCAGGCTCTTCCAGAAATGGGAAGAATTTGGATATTATTCTTGTTTCTTAAAAGCAGCCTTAAGTATATATGCATATAGAGGAGAGAGACGTATCCCTGGAACAAAAATACAGTATTTGTATAATACTGTAAGTCCAAATGCTAAACGTTGCTAGAGCTGTTCTTAAATACTGTTTTCTAAAGCGAATAACCAGGCAGGTACTGGCAGGACAGAAGGCGATTTTTGACTTCACAAAGCTCCTGCCTCTTACGGGTTTACAACCGAACAAACTACCCCCAAACCATCCCCAGCCTCTCCTTTTCAACTAAAAGGTTCAGTTTCTTATGGAGCCAAGAGCTAGACATCAGGCTTTCTAATTTTCCTTCGGGAAGGTTTCTAACGCACTCTAAAACATCATCTTCCGTTACAAAAACCAACAGCCACCTTTTTGTTCACGGTATGGGAACACGCGGTACAGAGGCACCACTGTCGCTCGGTCTTTGTTGTCACAGGTGATGATGCTGCTGTTTGAGGCCAAGTTCAGTCCTGGATTACAGTGAGAGGCGGGAGTATGTGCCTTTGGGCGAAAAAAGTGGTTTGGATCTCTCAGAACTTTTTGATTAGGCTTCTCTTTCATTGTGCGCATGTATTGAAAAAAACCAAGACAGTTCAGCTACGACGGAAAGCCAGACAAAATCCATTGAGCTGTATCCTGACACGATTTCACTCAAAACGATTGCACTGGCGCACACTTGTGTTAGGAGGAGACGTCGGCCACACCAGTGCTCTTCCTGCCGAGTTCCCAGCTCCGTCAGGGCAGGTAACTCCAGTTAATAGTGGAGCATAATGAAATCTCACAGTGTAATAAAATCACAGTCCTGACAAGAAAGCGTGTGTGTACCTTTGAACTTGAAGCTTAATTGATAACGGCGTTATTGCAGATTATTTCCTAATTAGCTATATATGTTTGTACTGATAAATAGATGAAGCTTCATGCGACTGATCCCTAGTTTCAAGACTTGTGGAACCGTGAATGTGATTTTATGCTAAGGAGAATTCTCAAATGAGTCATCACTGTAAGACTTCCACTTCCCTTATTTTGAAACCTGAAAGATATCGATTATTTGCACCTAACTCAGTGTCAAGCCCATTTAGTGCTAGGTCTGGTGTTCAGCTTTTGGGCAGCAGCAGCACCAACTGGAGTCCAAATTCCCACGTGAACCACCTCTTGCCTTTATGCAGTTCCTGGGAAATGAGAAGTTCTTCCAAAAGGCAGAAGAAAAGCGACAGAAGGGCGAACTGCAGCGAACCAGGACAAAATCCTCATGGAAGGGTTGGTTTTCACTCCCATGGCTTTGCAGAGCTGAGCTGCTAGTCTCACTCTGCAGGAGCCGGCACCTTTTCCTGTGGGCCGGGGCCTGAAAGAGCTTCTTCCCCAGGTCTGAGCTGGGATGCCTTTTGTAAAGTATAGTCAGCAGGGGAATGAACCCTCTGTGAATTCGCCTTGCGATTCATGTTCTCAGCCAGGTGCAAAGGCTCCGTAACCTGCCCGCGCCTCCCAAGAGAGCGCCTCAGTGCATCTCCCACGCGAACATCTTCAATCAGGGCAACAACAGGCAACAACGGCTCGACCTTTCAGGTGGAGTCACGGCATTGGGCAGCGAACAGAAACTGGGCAAAACTCAGGGGTCTGGCTCATAGATAGAGTGTTATGAGACCGTGCTTGTTGGTTCTGTGTGCTCTGTTCACTTACCTGTAGGTGAGGGTCCTGTTCTGGGTCTCTGTTCTCAGAGCTATTCGTGTGCATTACGTTGAACCAGACTAAAACCCAAAAGTAATTATGTGTGCAATGCGTACTTTGCTTTGATGTTCTCCCTAGGTCTCTTCAGAGCCTCAGGACACTGGTAATCCTCGCTGAGTTCAGAGGGAGCCTTGCACCTTCGAAACCGGAAAATCATGGCATGGGCCACCGTAAAGGCACTGGCAGCTGGCGCAGCTGTAAAATCTTGGACTGAGGAGCTGACGGTACTTCACCCTTCCTGGTAAACCGACACTGTCTCCAAATAAAAGCATTTGGAATTAACAGGGTATTTCCAGTGCTTGCAAGCTTGGTATCCCGAAAGAAGGGTCTTTGCCTTTTGAGCTGAAGCCAGTACTGTAAAAGCAGAAAAGTGGAGAGATGACAGTGCGTGGGATTTGTGAAGCTGAGCAAAGATGCAGAAGGGATGAGTTTTCCTTCTTTTTTTTGATCATCTTGTTTGTCTGTTTGATTTATCCCCCTGTCCTCCTTACACTGTCTACACTTTAATTTGTTTCTGGTTTATTGGAACTATAAAAAGTCTTTTACACTGAGAGATTTACTTTATTTGAATGCAAATTAAAACTATTATCTTTCAGTTACAGGCCAAAGATTGCAAAATAATGCTCGTTTATAACTTGAAAAACTAATCTTTTCCCCCCTGTAAATGGTTCAGTTGAAGTAGAAATGTACAGTTAATTTTTGCCAATCATTTGTGTGTTTTATATGTTAATTTGCTGAAGTAGATAACAAGAGGGAGTTAGATTAGAGCGATATGAAACTACAATGTACTTTGCTGCTGCTGACTCTATAAACAGTCTAGGACTCTCGTGGTGGTTCCACTGAAATGAAAAAAGCCTCGGCAGTCTGTGCCTGGCTCATACTGTTAAAGTTAGTGCTTACGAGAAGATGAAATGGAATTCATGGGAAGTGTACAAAGAGAAGAGGAAGAACACATTGCATTTACACAAGTATGATAACACAGACAATATTCCGAAAGGCTACAAAGACATCAGATGCATTTCCCAGACGTGCCCCGGCCCTTGCTGTCTGTGAGGAACTGTTGCTACCACGATCAGATCCTTCTGTGGGGCAGAGAAACTAATGACCCAGCAGCAGGATTTGTAGCGTGCTTCTGTCCTGGTACGGCGATGCACACACTAAATTACTCTATGCCATGTAGTATCTGCCCCAGAACAAAATAATTCTGTTTTGATTTTGGAAACAAGAAAAGGTTTTGTTTTCCTTTCCACTTGTTTACCCCAGTGGGGAGGACTCAGGCACAGGAAGAAAGAAACTTGCTGCATGAAATGGTGACAGGTAAGCAATAATATTACCTTACTTTGTTGTTTGTGACGTGTCGTCTACGAGTATGAAAACCTCCCCGCGTAGCCTCCAGAAAACGTGCCAAGATCCACAAAGCAAAGCACAATATACCCCATGGGGGAGAGTGAAGGGACAGGAAGGGCAGGGTAGGAGCAGGGACAGAGACCCCTGAGCATCAGTTTAGGCACACTGATCCGGTACCGAACCCCAGCAGCTCCCTGAGGCCAGAGCTGCTCGTGAGGAACGGCAGTCGCTCTCTGACGCTGAAGCTCACAGGTTGTCCTGCAGCTCCGTGGGGTTTGTGAGTAGCTCTGAGCATGCTCCTGGGGGGCATCTGTCCGCAGGCAGCGCCATCCCTCCAGCCCGGGGGAGGCAGCCTCTGCCCCGGCAGCAGGATGGTGTGCTCCAGCAAGGCGAGGCTTTGCCTGGGTAAGGCAACCCGAACCACGTTTCTTTTCACGTTTGCCTTCATTGCCCAGGGCAGTGATGGTTCTGCGTGTGGCCTGAAATCCCAGGTGTTCAGCATGCACGTTTGTGAACCTGGCCCCAAAGTGCCTTCACAAGTGTCACGCAGCACGCGAGCGCCCGAGTCAGGAGTGAAAATCCAGCTTCTGTTCGTCACGTTCCATCTTCCTGCT
>NW_010406123.1:8715-15461 GCF_000710305.1 Buceros rhinoceros silvestris | reverse complement strand
TCTGTTACTTCCGGGCTGTATTCCTGCGTCTGCTTCTTGTGCCTTTTGGAAAAAAAGGCACATTTCTCTGCAGTGATTTTTCTCTAATACCTGCAGCAGGTTGCTTGGCAGGCTGTGAGGAGCTTACGTGACAGAGTGGCATCGCTCGTTCTGTGTTTCAGTCAGGCTGTGTGGGCAGGTCAATGCCATTGATGGTTTTAGAGAATTCTAGCTAGAAATTCAGAAGCAAAGGTCTTGATTCACACTTTCACTTGGAGAAAAGTTTGCATAGAGTTAAATTGGTTCTTAACTATATTATTTGAAGTTTAAAATAGCTGTTTTTACATTCAGTGGGAATGTTGGTCTGATATTAAGAACAAATCATAGAATCACAGAATCATCTGGTTGAAAGATACCTTTAACATCACCGAGTCCAACCATTCAGCCTGCACTGCCCATGCCCCGCAGCGCCGCATCTACGTATCTGTTTCATTTTGGAGGAAATCTTCTGTGTGTGAGCTGGCTTCTTCTCTGAAGAGAATCTAAGATGTATCCTGTAAAATTTCCCTTGAAAAACCTGTGGTTTGCAGATTATTTCTGCGGGAGCTTTTCTTGATCACTGCTTTATATAAACTGACTTAATTCCTAAGTAACTCAAATAGTCAGGAAGGGGGCCGGGGAATACAGATACTGTCTTAAAATTCACTTTCTGCCAGTGCTGTGCGAAGTAGCTTGGTTCATTTTGAATGATAGGCTTTGATGCTCCGTTTTGAAATACTTTCATTTGAAGCTTGAACTGCGAAATAACAGGACCAGAGGAATTTCCCTTCTGTTTTTCACTGCTTCCCAAATTAAGTCATATGGGTAAAGATCTTAAAATCCAGTGCCAGCATGTGGCTTTACTAATAGTATCTATGTGATCATGTCCTTCCCGAGAAAGGCCTGTTTCAAATAAAACCGAAATGTCAACCCTGAGTATTTTTTATTAAGTCTCTTTTCTTCTTCTTGTCAAGTTCAGCTTCAGCTGACCACTTCCTTTGTCTGGTTTATTTTTATTAGAAATGAGCAGATTCATTAACTGTGCAGCTTGGTGGTCAGGCAGTGACTGGATATGTCCAATAATGGGTAATAGTTGTATTTTTCGTCGGGAGAACAGTGTTTGCTTTGGAGATGGCCTGGGGAACAGATGTAATCTGAGAGGGCTCTGTGCTCCCCTCTGGTCGCACTGATAAGCTGAGCATGTTTGAAACCAGTGAGAAACAAACACAAACGTTTCGGAAGAAAGTACCTGCAGGCGCTCGCTGTTCCCCAGGCTGGCTCCCCTCTGGTCGCACTGATAAGCTGAGCATGTTTGAAACCAGTGAGAAACAAACACAAACGTTTCGGAAGAAAGTACCTGCAGGCGCTCGCTGTTCCCCAGGCTGCGTCCCTGGGCCCCAGCCACAAACTCCACACGCGGGGCTGCACACATGAACACGTGTGTGAACACACATGCGCACACATACGTGCACTTGTGTGTATGTATTTCATGATCCAGCCATGCCCCCAGCCTCCCTGGTTCCACGAACGCTCTCCAGCTGATCCTGTGAGACCCTTCGTTTGCTGCGAGAGCGGCAGCACTGGCACCGGTTGCCTGGAGAGGCTGCGGAGTCTCCGTGCTTGAAGGTGCTCAGAAGGCATCTGGACATGGTCCTGGGGAACAAGCTCTAGCATGCACTTCAGATGGGATCGGGATTGCTACAGGAGCTTCACTGGCGGGTGGTGGAGCGGCTGCCCTGTGACAAAACCCCTGCCAGATACGTTTGGGAGCATTAGAGAGAAGGGCCTTTTCCGGGTCCAAGCCAGGTCGGGCTGAGGTGAAGGCTGAGGTGAAGCCAGGTGTTGTGGTCGTTCCCTCTTCTCACTCTTCTGCAACCTCACAGGTCCCAAACTCACGGTGCGTTGGCACAGGGAGATTGCTGCAAGTGCTGGGGGAAGCACTCTTCTGGGGACGATGGAGGTGCTGCTGTGCCGAGCCGGTTGTTAAGGGTGCCTCTCTGGAGGTGCTGCACGCGTGTGGTTCATCAGCCCTGCGCGGAAGGGGGTGTGCGCTGCGCACGCCAGCTGCGCGCCGTCAGAGGGTTTAGTGCCATCCAGCCTGCTGCCTCTTCATCAGCTGTAAAAGCACATCCGCAGAGGAGAGACTGTCACAGCGGGTGACGTGGACGTGGGGAACGTGTCTGCTAGGCAGTGGAGGAGCAATTCCTGGACAACGTGACATACTAAGCGTGTGCTGTTGGAATTATCTGAGGAAAGTTTGCGGGAAAGGCGTGGTGGGTTACTTTCCCGTGTCGCAGCAGGGACTCTTCACACACGCAGTCCGTGTGACTGCTGCTCTGTCTGCTGGACAAAAATTTCCTTTGGGAGCAAGCAGAATTTTGAGAGAGTAACTCCTCTTCCCAGTTCCTTAAAGTCAAAAAGCAGTGTTCAGATAAAGGTTACATGCTGAAGCCGCCTGAATATTTGATTCCGGAATTCCACTGGGATTTCTTGCGGAGCACAGTGTAACCTCTTGAGGTTTGCTGGTATCTAGAGGCTGTTGGATAACTTTATGGCCTGTCTTCTAAGGCGACTTTCTGCACACAGCATGTTGAATTGCCTCACGTTGTTGAATGTGAAATCATTGTCACATTTAGGTTTGGAAACATCAAATGAAACAATTTCAGAAGAAAAAAGACGAGTGAAGCAGAGTCCAGGTGATGATTGTAATAATTACGGTGATTAAATAACTGCACAGCGCGCTGCAGTATTAAATGGCAGATGTGCTTCTTTTCAGCCACGTTTTTATCAAATTAAGACCCAGGTCAGATTTCTGGGCTGACTTACATCCCACGCGATTCCATTAAATGCAGAATGGTTCAGTGGCATGTAACTTGGCACCGAAGCTAGTTTTCAGTTCATGGTTTTATGGTTCAGGTGCAAAATACTGGTCTGGCTTGCCTGTGTCTAAAGGTTATTATACCTTGGACTGTACGTCCTTCCTTTGTTTCAAAATTTAGCAGGTCAGCTAAACTGTTAATTTTCTCAATTCCCCTCTGCTCCTTCCCCTTCATTTTTCCTTTATTGAAAACAGGTTCATTAAAAAAATACTGATTGTTAGCCCAGAATGAGGACTAAGGTCAGCTGGCAATTTTAGAAAATTAAATCAGACAAACGAATCGTATTTTCAAATTGGCTACTTGAGCGTACATGGATATTTGACCATCTTTTTTTTTAATGTGCAGATCAGTAAGAATGTTTAATAGCTGCCATTCATACAATGACAGCAGGGAGGCAAGAGAAAGGAAATTACTGTCTGTCTGTCTGTCTTTCACACAGTGGCAAAAATACTTCAAGTAAAACTAGTAAGTGTTCTGGCTCTGCAGGTGTCCTATAATTAGGAATTGTTTCTTCTCGAGAAGTTTCTGCGGTGCCCAGCAATACGCATTTACCTTTACGTTCTTACACATGGAATGTTTTGTCCAAAAGCACCGTTGCTGCTCTTCGCGCACGGGTGGAGTCAAGTGATGGCAGACCTGCAGCGTATCTCAGCACAACAGGTACCTTATGTGATGATATTGTTCATTATTAGTTAAGATTGTTCCTGCCTCTGCTGTTGGAAGTCAGGAGAATCTTCAGAAGCTCTTACTGAGCTAACAGTGGTTCTGCACTGGTTCTCCTCTTGTATTTGTCTACAGGTTGCTGACGCGTTGATAATGAAGATGTACACCCTGTACATCCCTCGTGGCATGGGGATACTTACTAGTCGATTTTGAGATGTACAGTTAAAATTATAAAGTACTTGTCTATTTTGATTTAGCTTTTTAAGTATCAGATGTCCTCAGCCAGCCAAATACAATTTTAAACTTACCCGAGCACTTTTCTGAAGAGATTTTTATTGGTGCTGTATGCAGCATTGGCATCTAATGGGTTTCAAAATTACGTCCGAGGTAGAAGTCTGGACAGGTGAGCACAGCAGGGCAGGTTGTGACTCTGCTGTTGTGGTGGGGTCCTCAAAGGCAGTATAGCAACACAGAGGAAATACCTGCAGAGTCATTAACCAGAGGGCCATGTAATTATTTTCCAGGACTCGGTCCCTCTCTGATGTTGTTTTCTTTTCACTGGGAGAAGAGCTGGATGGTGAAGTGGAGCTTTTGGTCAAGTAGCCTTCGTTGGCCTCTTGGCTATCCACTAAGCGCTAGTTAATATGCAGAAGGAAAGAATGTCTGGAGGCCGAAGAAGGTCCTTGAATAGATGGCCTCACTGAGACCACCTCAAGTTGTCTAACTAAGCTGCAAATCCCAGAAAATCCCCTTTCTCCTGGGATTTCCAGTGCTTTGGGCTTCTAGTTAAATTGAAAATGTCGAGTGCTTGCTTGGTTTATGCTGGCTCTGCCAAGGTGTAATTTTTGTTTCAAGCTTTTCCTGCAGCTGGGCTGTTCATCACAGCACCTTTCCTCTGTTTGGATCGCCTTAAGCTTTCACACCTTTAAGCTTTCTGCTAAATATGGATGAAATGGGACGACACCTGAGAAATACACAGACAGAACGATCTCATTAGCTTTGTTTCCTTTAGGAGCCAGGATTAACTTGTATAACTTTGTAATAACCACTGTTAGTGTAGATCTGTTATTTTAGCTGAATTGCTTCATTTTTATGCTGTCATAAGAGAATGAAGGAAGTGGCTGACCCTGGTTTGAGCATGAGGTTGGATTTGGTCTCCTCTGACCTGAACTGACCCGTGATCCTGTGGTCTAACAGCTCATTTCTGTCCCTCGTTCCTGCTGCTTTAATGTTCTCCCTGTGCAGAGGTATGTACTGGTGAAACAACAGCGTATTTGACAGCATGAGCTGGAAGGTCTCTCTGAGGTGTGAAAGCATCTTTCTCTCATGTATTTGGGGGTTATTCTCTCTGTTCCTTGTCACTTACTTGTGTCTGTCTTTCCGGCAGAGCTACCTGCTGTGGGTGACACCCATCACCTCGCCGCCATCCTCTCACGGTTTGTATGGCTCATATTAAGAAAATTGCATTTCTGATTATGTTAATGACAGCAAACCTGGGCTTTGGGATACGGTGGGCAATAGAGCAAGGAGCAGCTGAGAAGAAAAAGTAGGAACTTCAAATACTTGGAGGCTTTTTTTTTTTCCTTTGGCTGAGTTCACTCTGAAATCTATGTGTTTGTATTAGCCCTGCTGGGACATAGTTCAGCACATTATTTATACAAGGTTACTTCAGTGGCTGATTGTTATTAATTACCATCCTGAGTTCTTTGCGAGTCAGGCTGGACTCCAAATGAAATCTGGTTTCCAAAGTAATTAGGAGTTAATGTTGCAATGTGTGTTGTATTCTTGCAGTAAGACTGAAAAAGCTTTGTTGTTTGCTTGAAAACCCCCAGACCTTTCTCTAAAATGTGGAGAATATTAAAAACTTGTAAGCAAGGCTTTCCTCAAGCCTATGCGTGCATCGCGAGGAGGTGATAATACGAGCAAATCAAATGGGCGTTCCCGTTATTCGGTTACTTTATTGGTGAAAGAGCCATCACCAAAAGCAAAGTGCAGATTTGAACAGAAATGATACTGTGTTAGGTGATTCAGACCACAGAGTCACCACCTCCACGCCTGGAGAGCAGATTCCTTTTGGACCAGCTTAAGGAGACGTTCTTTGGTTCACCACTGACCTGAAAATTTGTTTGAGGTTCTGGAAACGTGACTGCTCCAATTCCCTTTTTAACCAGCATCTTTCAGTCCTGGTTCCGTGGGCAAGGAGAACTGATGAGTTGACAAAAAGGCAATGCTGTGGTTTTTTGCTGTCTCAGTGATCAGAAAGGGAATAACTGCCTAATGACAGATTTTCGTATTTTACAGATTCCTGAAACCTTGTGTTTTCTCCAGAGTTTACTCTTTTTTCTTCTCTAAAAGTTGAAGAACTGTAGCCCTGGTTCTGGACTGCATGTTAGGGTAGAGAGTTTTCTTGGGAAGGACAAGAATCACGTCGTAGAGTGTGCTTTAATCGAGATACCGGGTTTCCCAAAACGATTTTGCGGTTACATTTCTGCGTGCACTCATGCATAAGGCCGCCGTACATTTTCTGTGTGCATTTACAGCTTAATTGAACATTTTTCTTCCCACTAGAAGGTACAGGAATTTCTGCCCTGCTCTTTGTCATGTTTTTGTAAGTGCTGCCAGAAATGGTGACTGGCAGTGAGTTTTTAATGTTCGTAACTTCTGCTTACTGCCGGAACTGCCTTTTTACGTGCCTGGCTATGGCAGCTGAGTGCTGGTTCAAAGGTTGAAGAAAAAATGCAGTGACCTTCCGGCCTTTCCTTACCTATTTCCTGTGAGAGAACAGCCTCTCAGCCAGCCGTGAGTCTCGTCAGAAACTCTGTTGTGATATGATGTCTGAAATTCAAATATCACAGTCTTCAGATGAGAAAATCTCGCGGTGGCAGGTCTGCTTAGACTGCCTGCGAAGGGGTCACACGATTAAGGTCTTTCTTCCTCTGGATGCGTGGCCTCCATCAACTCGCACAGTTCTGGGTTTCCCAAGGAGTAAGGCGACTGGCACGTGTTGCTTAGAAAACACAATGCCTCGTTCACGGGCGGAAAGCACCGACCTTTGCAGAGGTACGAGGTGTCACGGGGTGATCTGTTCTGGTGAGAACACGCTCGCGGTGACTGTGAGGGTGTACAGTGACTGTACCCTTACAGGGTACCGCATAGCATTGGCTTCGCAGGGCGCAGCGGTGGAGG
>NW_010406123.1:0-8641 GCF_000710305.1 Buceros rhinoceros silvestris | reverse complement strand
CCTCCGCGGGGCGCGGGGGGGGAGGAGAGGGCCTGCCACATCTTCAGGAAGCAGAACCTGATTTTTTGTGGTCTCCCTTCACTCTCAGGTCTTTCTGCAGCAACCGGAACCCACAGCCCTCTGCAGGATCTGCTCCAGACTGGCATCCCTGAACCCGCTGCCAGCAATGCGGTGGCTCTTGAGGTGAGGTCGATCGCGATACAGGCAACACGAGGAGGGCCCTGACAGCCGTTTAACGTGTAATCTATTCCTTACAATAGAGGGCTCAGAGCTACGCACACCAGGAGAGCTTATTCCTGGTGTCCCTGTTGTGTTATTTACCTCTGCTCTGAGCAGTTAAGTCCACCACAGCCATTTAGTAAATTATCAGTTTTCTTATTGGCCCTAAATTGCGCCTAATTAAAAATCTGACCTCCACAAAATAGTCCTCTTCCTAAAGAGACAGAACATAAACAGGAAAAATCAGCTAATTGCTGCAAAAACTGCTTTTGTGGCACTGTAATTGGACCTCAGTGAAACGAATGAACCCACTGGGGATTCCCTAATGAATGTTTAACTGCAAACAGTAGTCGGGCACTTAAGCAGCCAGGCTGATGGTCCCTAATGAAATCAGATAAAATCAAATAAAAGAATCTGGCACTTTACTAACCAGTTTTCTTGGCATTGGGACATAAAAATAATGTAATTCTGGATAAATAAAGTGTAAAGAAAAGTTATTAATAAAGCAGTGAAAACTTAACCACTCTTACCTGGATTCTTTCTTTCTTCTTCTACTGAAAAAAAAAAAAGCCCTCAGAAAACTCTAAATACTGTGTGAATAAGAGAGCTCTCTTTTATTGTTCCCTTGTCCTGAAAGCACCAAGACCTTTTCTGGTGTGTTAATCCCGTTCTGTGACTGTATTTTGCAGCATATGTTTCAGAGGCTGGCTGTGGAGCTGCATGATGCAGGCAGGGGATTAAGATCCTTTTCATTTTTTCAAACTTTAACAAGGAGCTAAATTCAGTGACTTCAGTAATTAGAGCTCCAAATACTATTAAAAGTGCTGGGTAAAATTCTGGCTTTACTGTTTAACTTGTCTTGGAAAAGCAAGTCCTGAAACCCAGCCGGTGTCGGACCTCAATGCATAGAGCGCGCTTAGCGAACCTGGGACGTGGGACCGTCTCAGAGCTCCGTTTATGATCATTCTGATTTAATGCTCAGTCGCGCGGCGGTGTGACCTGGTAAACGATCTGCAGTGGGTTACACAGGTTACCAACCTTCGCAGAAGGTCCGAGGTAGCGGTGTTGAAATTACTGTTTAAAGCACTTGGTGAAATCCCACCGTGGGGTTGTAGTACTGATGACACGGAAACCTGGCAGGCTGCATTTTCATTCGTATCTCACACCTTTTAAACCTCTGCTGATACTTAGCGACGTTGTGGGGTATTTTGCAACTACTGCAATTAAAGCAAGTGAGAGTTGGAGGAAATTCCATTTAATCCTGCACAGCCAATTTTAGTTAAAATAGAGAAAAGTGCTACTTATCATTGTGTCTAGCGTTCAAATACACGTAGTGTGTTTGCATATTGGAAGTGAAACTCCACAGCAATAGGTTTTCTGAATTATGACTTAGAATATCTGCTGGCTGTTTCTTGATGTGTGTGATAAATGGACACACAAACTTCTTATTAACAGCAGGCAGCATTACAATTACTTAACCAATGCCAGTGAAAATATTTTTCATGCATAATTAACACAAACAAAGTGAACTTTGCAGTAGATTTAGTTTCTAAGCTGCACATTTAGAGCATCTATACCACCTCTGTTTTTCTGTAACTTAAAAGACTTATAATGCTGAAAACCTGAAATATAAAAGCATGAATATTTATTTTTGTATATACATGGCAGAGGGGGAGCCTTGAGTAACAGCTTTGCCTACTGAATGGTGAGTGATGGTATAGAAGGGAACCCGTGGTTAGTGTCTTGGTGGTGGCTGTTGCCAAGTAGCGATTGCTAAGATCTGAACAGATAATCTGAACTGATTACATGGTTCTAGGGGTAATCAACTGAAACTGAAGAGGGAAAATAAAGCAGACTGCAGCTAGAAAGGGATCTAGACTTCTTTAGTGGAACAAAACCCGGTGCTGCAGATGGACAAAATAGTGCAAAATATAAAACCTGAAAATGCTGTTAACATTCTCGTTAAGATTCCTCCACTCAGGCATGGCATGAGAGTGCAGGAGCCGCCACGGAAGTGATCGGGTGAGGTTTGGTGGTGACGTAGTCAAGAATTGTTTCAGGTGCTGGAAGGAGGAAGAAAGGGATTGAGTACTGGAAGATCGTTCATTACCCGTCGTCTCTGGCTGTTACCTGTTCTGGTTAGCACAGGTTTCCCCGTCTCAGTTTTCCCTGCAGATCCAGAAGAGCTCAGTTCCACTTGCAATGGTGAACTTGGAGACAAAAAAATCTGTCCCTTAATGATCTCTGAGAGGAGGAATCGTGGCCACCCCCAGCTGTAAAAACATCCAGTGCTTGCACTTTCAGAAGTAGTCAAAATAAATCTCAGATCACCAGCTGCTGCACAGTTAAGATACACTGAGGTACAGAAATGAGTGGTTACTGCAGCCTAAAGTAGGAGCGTTCTTAAGAAATTAAGACGGGAAACCACAGAGATACATATTTCGTGACTGCTAAGTCACAGTTATGAAATAAATCTCTCATTCTTCAAGGAGGTCTCTTTTGAAGACTGTAAAAGCTTGAGAAGTGCTGTGTTGGAGCCTGCGTGGGGAAAATTCATAGTTCTCATAGATGAAATGCACCCACAGCGCTGGCTAATTTGCCGTGTAAATTCTTCTGGGTGTTTGGAAGTGATGGTGGGAAAAAGAATATGTCTGTGTCTACATTTGAGACCCATGTCCAGGACAGCGGTGCTGAGCTCACAGGCTGCCATCCCGGGGCTTTGTTCATGCAGTGGCAAACCAGTTTGGACCATTACAGTCGGGTGAGGACTGGAGCTGAGTATAGACTCATAGAATCATAGCACAGCTTGGGTTGGAAGGAACCTCTAAAGGTCATCTAGTCCAGCCCCCTGCAGTGCGCAGGATGAGAACAGCAGAACGGTCAGTGCTGAGAGTCGCCTCTCAAATTGCAGCTCTTTGCAACCATTGCAAGAAGAAATTACGTTGTCTTTCTACGTCTGTTTTTTAGCTGCCAGATCACTTGTGCTTCCTGTGAGCTGCACGGTTTTGGAGCAGCAGTATCAGTGTCATGCAGCATTCCATGGTACCACATTTCCCCAAACAGCTTCTTGCGCGCTTGTGTCTTAAATGAAGAGACTTTGTATTTTTTTCTGATATTTTGTGAAAGATGCTGGGGAGCACTTGCTAGCTTTACAATTTGCTTCAATATGTGTATCATGAGTACACAGAGAAATAGCTAACCCGTTGCTTTTAGTTATGCTTTGAGACCTCATGAACAGATAGTCGAGTGCTTTCTCAGTGAAAACGAAACATCTTCAGCTCCTTTTTCTTGAGCACAGCTTTCTAGAAGTAATGTTTTAGAGAAAAGTTTTCCAGCCATCTCACAGCAGGTACTTAAGCCTTCTTACAGTTGGCATTTCATGTAGAAATACATTTGGATACGTATAGATTTACTGTCTGGGCTGTGCACCAGCAGCTGGTCTGATAACCGGTGTGCGGGTACCTCTTGTCTGGAGCGTGACCCTCTGCTCTGGATGCTGCTTGCACATACCGGTGTGTGACCTGTTTACTAGGAAAGCAGAGCATTAGGCTCCAGATGTGAAAGGTCTTTGGGAAAATACAGATTTAGAGGGAAGGGAAGCTCAAACTGATACGTATTCAGGAAGGAGGAATGTGTGTGGAGGCAGTTAATGCCAAAACCAGCGTGTTTGACGTGGGCTAAGTCCTGAACCGAGCCCTGCTCTTCAGGCACCTCACAGTATTGTCCCCACCTTCTCCCATCTTGGGGGCTGCTGCTGTTCAGCCTTGGAAGCTGAAGCACGGCTCTGCTGCTCGCCTGTTCGCTGGCTGTGAGCAGAAGGGAGGAGTCATCCTCACCAGCCGTGTGTTGCGCTGCCGGACTGGTGCGTTTCTGAGGCAGTCCTTGACTGCAGTTCCAGCTGTGAGCTGCTGCTCTAGATCTCCTCCAGCACAGCTGGCAGCAGAGTCCCTTCCGCCCAGTGCGTCGCCATCAGAATGCTGAAAATCAATCAATGGTTACAATTCGTGATTATTTTCGTATCTACAGGAGTGGCACTTATTGATTCCCAGTCTCTGCGTTGCTCTTTATGCTGGCAGCCGTATAATGAAGAAAAACAATATGAAAAAAAGAGAGTTGATGAAATAGAACGACTCCTGCATAGTCTGTTGTTTTGACTGAATTAAGCAGCGGTGAGCACGCTGAACGCCAGCCTTACCAATTTTATATTCATTTTGTTTAGTATCAAGAAATAAGTATAAAATGTAAAATAATGATGCATTAGTATATCATGTGGAAATTAAAAAACCCCGACTTCCTTGGTCTGATGCCATAGTAAGTGCAGCATGAGTGACTTTATTCAGGGAAGAAGGAAAGCTGCCTCTGGTCTCAGAAGCCTGCGCAAGGGAGCTGAATAGTTTATGCACACAAACAACAAAGAAAGAAAATACAATTTTGTCGTCTTCTTTATTTTAGGCTTCTGGCATTAATAAGCAAAGGGGAACTTGAGTGCTAGATTTTTTTATGTTAAAAGGCTCATTTGCAAAAAGACAAAGTAAATGGAAGAAAAATAATTTATGCAGTGAACTGCTAATCCAGCTGTTTTGCTTCTGGGCTTAATTGGATTTACCTCAAATTGATACTTGGTGTCAGCATGTGTTACACCATCAGCACAAGCAATAGTTACCAGACATAAAGAATCCTATCTAAGGCAAAATATTAATTTATTCAACTCATTGTAATCACTTTTTATTCACGTGTGTTACTACTTAGTATTTCCACTTGATGCGATCCCGTCTATATGATCCAGTCTTAGTTATTCTGTCTTAATATCTGAAGCAGCTCAGAGATGTAGAAGACTCCCAGCTGAATAAAAAGGGCCGGGGAATGGTTATTCATCTCTCGCCCTGCCTCCGGGCAGCGGTGCTGGCTATACGAAGGTGTGCGTTCTACCTCATGGCAGGGGGCGGCACCCGAACTCGCGAGTGGGCCGAGTACCGTAGCGTACGGTACCTTCAGCCACGGAAGCTTCGCTCTGGGAGCGTGGCGTTACCCTCGGCCACTGTGCGAGGTTTGTCAGCTAGGAAACCCTGCTCGCATGTAAGTGTGAACCCAAACCTGTCTGGTGCGTGGGGAAGTGGTTCTCGTTCTGCAGTACCGGGGAAATCGGCTGTGGGAAGGATGCGTTTCATTCAAGGCACGTGTCACAGATTCATCAGGCTGGCCAAAGAGTGTTCCAGCTGCTTTAGCTCGTAAAGATGGTATTTTCCTCCTTGGTGAGGTAAAAGTGATCTGTGTTTCATTATATATACAAGTACTCAACAGATTTTTAGATGCTGTCTCCTGACCTGCAGGGTGTTGGAGACCTGTTTGCTCTGCCTTGTTTGTCGTCATGGGTTTCCTCAGTAACTGTTCTGGCTGTCTGCTCCGGTGACAAGGGCTTGAAAAAGCCAAATCATTAATGCAACGAGAGATGAATAGTGTGACATGAGCAGTGCACGTTCTCGCTCGTGAACGGATATCCCCATTAGCTGCTGAGTGCAGTGGGATCTGCTCCCCCCCTGCCCCTCCAGTATTATTTAAGTGAATTACCACAGGTGACACCCCGTTTCAGAGTGGTGGGTGAAGGTGTGGCCTCTGCACCTTCACAGCAACATATGGTGGGCATATGGTCCACACCCCTCACAGGGGTTGACTTTAGCTCAGTGGCAAATCAAGGAGGAGGCGATTGTGACTGAGTGTTTACAAGCAGAGTCCCGGCTGCATTCGACCAGCCGTGCTTACGAACACCTCAACATCAGCAAAGCAGACCACTGCTTCGCTCACCATCACCTTCCAGTGCCCGCAGCCCATGCCAGCCACCCGTTTGCTGTCACTTCTGCACACTGTAGGTGTGCTCTCGCACTTAGCATGGCCCTCGGTGCGACGGCCGCAAAGCCCCGGAGCTCGCGCAGAGGCAGCTCTGCGCTCTGTCCTTGCTGCCGTTGCCTCCACACTGGGCTGCAGTGAGAAAACTGCTCCTTCAGTGGTGTGCAACAAACTGGGCATCTTCCAAGCGTCCCGATGAAACACTTACTGCTTCACAGGCAGCGTTATCTCAGCCGATGTTGTCTAGATGAGTTTGAAATAAATGCAGACAACATAATTCCAAAAGCAGTAAGAGGTTATTGCCACACAATGACATTGCGAGCTGGCAACTGGCAAGGCCCTTCTTTTAGTCTCTATCGCCGCTCCTTGCTAAGAACTACAGGTAGGTCTGGCCACCGCCCCAGCCGTGCAGTGAAGGAAGCATTTGCATCCTGGCTGCTGCTGCTGCCAGTGGACCTTTGGCCACTCTCCCCCCATAAAGAACAGGGGCAGGGGATGTGTTCGAGCATTGGTAGTCAAACGGGGAGGATGAATTTCTTACAACAAGCTTTGCCTCTGGGCATTCTCCGGCAGTATCTCATCTTTGACCTCTGCAGAGGTTTCTCTAGGAGGTAAATTTTGACTTCATTTAGAGGCTTACAATGCAATTCACTGTTAATGCAGCCTTACTGATTCCAGCGCCTTCCTTTTGGATGACCTGCAGAGGGGAGAGGTGTTTAGTCCGTTGATGCTTATGCTCAGGGGGTGATTGTTCTGTCACGGCTTGCTGGGCAAGTGCCACCCTCTGAAGTCAATATGGTGTATAAAGATGAGAAACACTTGCAAAAGGGACTGGAGGGAGTCAAAGTGGGAGAGGCAACAGTTTTCCTGCGAGTAGGTTTACTCATGGTTAGGATAATACAGATTTGCTGGCACTGAGCTCTTTGGGTAGAACAAGAGAATGTGGAAGTGAGTATTTTGCTAGGGACAGTGCTGCTGCTTGTCGGGGAGGGTAGGGCTGATTTTATTTTTCATTCCACTGCCATCCTTCTCTTTGGTGTGGCTGATCCCTGTGGGTGAGAGCTGAACAGGCCCCATCGTTCAGAGCAGGCATGAGAGAGGGTTATTCCCACCATACCTTTCCTGCCACGGGTTCTACCTCTCCTCTGCTGTGACATGGGAAAGGCTGTGGTAAGGGAGTGTCCTGGTTTTAGCTGGGATGGAGTCTATTGTCTTCCTAGTTGAGTGCTGTGTTTTGAATTTCTCTTGAGAATAATGTTGATGAAACATGCTGATGTTCCTGTCGTTGCTAAGTCGCGCTTATCCTGTGCCAAGGGCTTTCCAACTTGCCATGTCTTGCTGGTGTGCTGGAGCACAAGAAGCTGGGAGGGAGCCTGGCCTGGACAGATGACCCAAAGTGGCCAAAGGTGTATTCCATAACACAGGACACCGTGCCTGGCATAAAAACTCGGGGATGTTGGTCGGGAGAGGTCGGTCACTGCTGGGGAACTGGCTGGGCGCTGGTCAGCAGGTGATGAGCAGTTGCATTGTCCATCACTTGTCCTTCTTGGGGTTTTGTTTCTCTCTCTGTTATCTTCCTTTTCATTATTATTATTACTGCTAGTATTATTATATTTTATTTTATTTCAATTATTAGACTGTTCTAATCTCATCCCATGAGGTTTACTTTTTTTTTTTAAATTCTCTTCCCCATCCCAGCAGGGTTGGGGGCAGGACAATATTTGAAAACAGACCTGAGCAGCAGTGTCCAAAAAAAGCATCTCCCCAAAATCCTGCACTCTATTTTCCTCCTGTCTTTACATCCCAGGCTCTAGATACAAAATGTCTTTGGGGATCCAGATTTTTATTAGCCCTAGAATTGTTGCTGTTGATGCTTATTCCTCCCTTAATGATTAAATACTTCACTTAATCACATTTTAAGTAAGCAAAATGTCCCCTGCTTTTCATTTGCCTCTAGTCCTCTAGTGAGCATGATGAAGGCATTTCTGGATCCTTGCGGTGCTGAATGAGGACTGCTTCTTCCGGAAGATCTGACCAGCATCCAAACTGGGATTTTTGAAACGGTGATTATTTGTTATAGGTGACAAATACTCCTAATACTTCTATCTCCTGCCTTAACATTAGCTGAAATGCTAAGGAAGGAGTGATGTATGTGTGTGTATAATATTTTTAAAGCTTCAAATGCCTTAATTTTTTAGGTATAAAAGAGCTAAATTGAGATAATTGTAATTCTCTCAATTGCTTCTCTATTTGCGCCTTTTGAGAATGCAGGCAGTAGTATGCTTGGGGGTAAGTACGCAGGGAATGACATGAAGAATTTGTGCTTGTGTGCCCTGAAATTTAGGAAACCCAGTGCAGAAGAAACCTGGGCAACACGATCCACCAAAAAGAACACACACACGCACCCCCCGAACGCATGGTGACTACAACGGTGTCACCCATCCGCGACAGAGCTGTGCTGGGACCTAGTGCCGGCTTAACGGTGCAGCCAAAGCTTTAGCCGCGTGTTCTCGCCTACTGCCGGAAAGTCCCGCTTGGTTAACCCCACCAGCCGCGCTGCGGGTGCGCAGCAGCCGGG
>NW_010406122.1:24246-24689 GCF_000710305.1 Buceros rhinoceros silvestris | reverse complement strand
TGTAAGACAGGACACTGTCTCCCACCCGCTTCGGGCTTTGCACGTGCTGAAGAAGTTCGAGAGGTGAATTTAGAGCACTGCTGGGGGAGGCAAAGTTGCTAGCAAAACCACTCGCCTACGCAAACGGGCACAGGCTGATCCTTCCATGGTGGAAGCCCCCACCTCTTCTACTCTTCACAAGCTTTCTTAGGAGTGATTTTAACTTGGACCCATAAAAATGGCAAGATTTTACTTACAGGAAGAGTTGCATTCGTAAATAACTGCAGTTTTGGTCACCTTCAGCATTTGAAACCCTACCCAGCCCACCCCGACAGCTCCAGACAGCCAGAGGAAGGTTGGCTTTAGGACGGCTTTTCCTTTCAGCAGCGACAGCAGAGCCCACCGGGTCACAGCTCCTCCTTTGTGGGGCCCACGACCTCCCATGGCGGGCGGGGGCCCCCCCC
>NW_010406122.1:23387-24161 GCF_000710305.1 Buceros rhinoceros silvestris | reverse complement strand
CACGACCTGCAGCAGAGCCCTCCGGCTCACAGCTCCTCCTTTGTGGGGCCCACGACCTCCCATGGCGGTCGGGGTCCCCCCTCTTTTGCTTTTGGAAGAAGAGGGCGCACGACCGAACCTGGGTTCCCCGGCTGGTTGTGACAGCCAGTGACTGCCTTTCTGCCAAAATGAATGTGGTTCTTCCGCCATAAATCAAATTGGGTGAAAAATTCCTAGAAGGACGTTTCTGTCAGTCATGGGCACTTCCACGGCAACTGGTGCAGGGCCTGAAGGCTGAGCGCTTCCCGCTGGTGGCAGGAAGGAGGGATCCAGGCAGCAACGATCCCCGCAGCCCCATGGATGCCGTCGGAGGCAATGGTAGGCAGCGCTGTCATGTCTTTGCAATATAGGGTACAGCCACGCAGAAATGGGAGCGGGGAGGGGGGGTCTCACCACCACAATTTAGAAATCTTCCTGCCGCTCACAGAAGGGTTTGGACTGAACCTCCCCGTTCACGCACAGAAAAAGTAGGTCTCAGCATAGAGGCACACGTTACACAAGCCTTGAATGTCTACATTACCAGGCAAAAGGCCCATCTACGTGCTGGACCTGCTCCTGCCTTGGCACCTCCGCTCAAACTACCCAGAGAGAAGGAGCCAGACGAGTGCCAAATGGGGTTATCATCCCCGTCAGCAAACACCTCGCCCCAGCCTGCGTTTTACACAACCTTCCGAGCAAACGTTACGCGCCAGCTCCCCCAGAAAGAGATTGTGTTTCCAGCATCCTGAGACTCCC
>NW_010406122.1:22723-23280 GCF_000710305.1 Buceros rhinoceros silvestris | reverse complement strand
GTTTGGTTTTCCCACCATCCGGAGCCTCCCTCTAGCCGCATCTCTGATTTTAGAGAGTCTCCTTCCACTCTCCAGATAGTGACGTGGGTTTGAAAAGCTCTCTCACGCTAAGGGCAGGCAGGAGGGAAGATGAAAGCAGCAGCAGAGCTCTCTGGATCCCTCTGGCCGGTAGCTCCTACTGCTTCCCATCCAGCCAGTCCTCATCCCTGAAAATATAGCCTGGAACTGGCAGAAAAGTCTTGGCCAGCTCAGTAAATCCCATCCTTTGCCTCTAGAGCATCTGCTCAGCTAGGGCTCGTCCTGCGGGGAGACACCAGAAGTGAGTTCGTCCCAGCGTGACTGCGCGGCTCTGCCGGACGGCCCTGTGACAGGGTGCCCCTTGAAGGGTGCAGAGCCAGCTCGTGAGCTCAGGGGCTCCCGGCACCCAACTCTACCTCTTGGCATGCTGCGAGGCTTCCTGCCGCAACGGCGGTACCCGCCGGACCACAACCTTCGCAGGGCGGGAATCACAGGGGGCTTTTGCTTCTGCGGATCGCCCTTCTGGTGGAAGGAAAGCG
>NW_010406122.1:21951-22509 GCF_000710305.1 Buceros rhinoceros silvestris | reverse complement strand
CCCTGCGGCAACGGCGGTACCCGCCGGACCACAACCTTCGCAGGGTGGGAATAACAGGGGGCTTTTGCTTCTGCGGATCGCCCTTCTGGTGGAAGGAAAGCGACTGCATTGTCATCTTCATCACATGCAAACTAAGTGCGACCTGCTAATGAGGTGCCAAGGCTGGCGCGGCAGTTCCAGAGCAGGCGGAGGCCCAAGACGAGGGTACAGAACAACGGCCGACAGAACAACGCCCTGCGTCTGGCGCAGCTACAGAGGAAGAGGCGAGTCTGAAAGGGCTGGAAACAGGGGAGGTGCCACTGGGGGTTAGAAGGGTTTGGGGATGGTGGAGGAACGGACGAGGAAGGGGCAGGGATCCCAGATTTTTTCCACTTCATATTCCTCCTGTTATTATTCTCTGTCTTTGTTGCTCAGCTGTGGGTCCAAATTCGATGTCAGAAATAAACGAGGACTTTGAAATACAACACGGGAGTGATTTCTGTTCTTTGGCAGGCCACACGAAATGGGGGTTATCCCGTGCTGCCCGGATGCTGCAGTGGTGCAAGGATTTTCCTCCCC
>NW_010406122.1:19000-21820 GCF_000710305.1 Buceros rhinoceros silvestris | reverse complement strand
CTCTTGTTCCTCTGTGTCCCAGCTCCTCTCTTGCCTCTGGCCTAGCTACATACATCCCAAAACCACGGTTTTACAGTTTAGCTCTTTATTGTGACACAGAATTTTTTGGTGTGTTTTGTAGTAGAAACATCTACGGGGCAGAGCAGAGAGATGTCTGCTGTGGCCCGTGCCCTGCTGCGGGCTGGCCTCTGCACCCATTGCCTCCAGCTAGAGCTCCTCAGAGATGACACCAGCAGGACAGGCTTGCCCAACCCACTTCACAGCAGCTTTCTAGGAACTGATGGTTGTCGTGTGAAATCCTCTTGGTGCAGAGGGAACGGCGATGACTAAGTCCTAGGAATCCTTCCTTGCTGAGTAGGCTGGTCTACAGGGACTGGCTCCACAACCGAGCCATGTGGGGTCGCCCCAAGCGGTGAAGTCCGGCTCGAGGGGGCTCCTGCCCCCGAACTTGGAAGGGAAGAACGGCCTGGCAGCGGTCAGGGTGACTTGAGCCGACAGGACCGGCAGCAAGCCTTCCTGTAGTACCAGTGAGAGCACAGCTTCACCTTCAGCACCAGCACACAGTTGGCCGTCGCTTTGTCTTCACAGTCTTCTTCTGGGGAGCAGAAGCATCCACAGAAGGGCTTAAAAGGGAGATGTGCTTCTCCAGCAGCGAGCTGGGCAGAGCCCAGGGCTCCCCAGGGCCCCTCTCCCTCCCTGCCCTCCCAGCCTTACCTGGTGCTTCGGTGGGGCACGGCTGGAGTTGACATGTCTGCCTGGCTTCTGGTTTGGAAGTGGGGTCACAGCCCTGAGCCAGCGCTTCCCCCTGGTAGCACTTCACCTCGCGCAGCCGCACGCCAGCACCGCACGTCTTGCTGCACTGTCGGGATCGGGAGAGAGGAAGGGGATCGTTAGAGGCGTGCTTTCTATAATTCTGTAGCTCCCCAACTCTTTCTTCCAGGGAGACCTCCCGGTCCCTGCTTTGGAGACTGTTTTGGGGGAAGTTTGGGTCGTATCCCACGCTGATCTCAAGCTTATGCCTCCTTTTTTGTTGCTCGGGAAGACCCTCCCTGAGCCAGGGCTGGGGCAGAGCAAGAGAGGAGCTTTCATCTCTTCAGTGCAACTCGGACTTTGGCTTTCTTTGAGTGTCGATGTTGTAACAGAAGATGGAGAAATTGGCTGCTGTGAGCCAGGCCCAGCTTCCTTCTCTTCCCGTCCTCTGAACGCTCCCCAGGGGAAGCAGGAGAGGACAGAACACCAGCTCCTGGCAGAGGAGGGTCACCCATGCCTGCAGTGTGGGGCACGCTCTTGCTTGAGGCGGCGATCCGCACGCTCTGAGGGTTTCTGCGGGCTGTGTGTGCCAGGCCCTCCACCTGCTGCCTGCTCTGCCCCAAAGTAGAGCTCCTGGACCCACCCAGACCTAACAGAGCCCGCGGCAGAACAGGCTGCTAGAACGCCTCGGTGAAGGTCGTGCGCCACCAACCAGGGTGATGAGGCCACCTCCCCGCCTTCCCCACCACCTTGAGCCCTACCTGAGACCAGGAGGTAGTGAACCACGTTGAACATGGCCTCCTGAAGCAGGCAGCTTGTTCCTCGGGTTTCTGAGAGGCTTCGCACTGCTTCTCGGGGTACTCCCTGTACACACCGTTCTCCAGGCCCGCGCACAAGACCAGCCGGGTCTTCATCCCTCGCCCACAGCTGGCATCGCACTGGGGGAGGGACCATGACAGCCAGGTACAAAGGATGCCCGTCAGCTGTAGAGCGCCCGGCAGGATGGCATCCTGCTCAGCAGCAAGTGCTGAGCACGCATGGCCACGCCAGTCTAACGGTATTGCTCTGGTCACAGGAGCACTGGGTGTCTGCAGAGGAGCTGAATTTCTTGGGGAGTGAGGACAGAAGCTGGTAATTAGTGCTTAGCCAGTGCTGGAGATGCCAAACTCACCTTGGCTGGCCTTGAGAGCAGCTACCACGAGGGACCCAAGCAGCCAAGGTCTGACTGCAAGCGGCTGTTTCCTTCTTATTTTATGTGTAGCTGTGTTCTCAAAAACCATGCAGCATATTTGTGTAGCAACCTCAATCTTGGAGCACGGACAAGTTTTGTGCGGGCCCAAGGGGACCCGCCGGGGCACTGCAGGTGATTTCATGAACAAGCACTGCTGAGCCCAAGGCTACGCGGGTTCAGCTGGGAGGACTCGCTCTCTCAGGACACCACCGAGAGGAGCAGCAGGA
This sequence comes from Buceros rhinoceros silvestris, assembly GCF_000710305.1. Classification (NCBI taxonomy): domain Eukaryota; kingdom Metazoa; phylum Chordata; class Aves; order Bucerotiformes; family Bucerotidae; genus Buceros; species Buceros rhinoceros. The sequence goes on along the minus strand of NW_010406122.1, from coordinate 19,612 downwards.
GTTAGGAGCTGATTCTCCGAGCGCTGCTCTGCTCCTTGACGCCCGTGGAGGCGGTCAGCAGTGCGACATTTCAGCGCTTCGTGCCCTTCTTCGCCACGGCAGGGCCAGCGCAGCCGGCTCGTGCTCGCCCTTAGTCACCCTGCGGGCTCGGAGCTGGTGCTCTGAGAGAACACGGCAAAGACCGAGCAGCTGACGCAGGCAAAGGTGGGAGCTCGGCTGGTCTTTCAGAGGTCAGGGGAGCCTGGACACGGCTGAAAAATTGCACTGCAGTACCGAGTGTGTGACCCACAGCCCGGGCCAGAGAGGGAGAGGGCTAGGGGGCTGCCACGGGTGCCCAGGTTGAACCGGTCTGTGCTCGTTACCAGTGCTGGAGGGAGACTCGGCTGAATGTGGCCAAGAGCTATAGAGGGCAGCAAAACCAGCCCAGAGGTTTAGCTGAGATTGGAGGGAAGAGGGTTTGGCTGCTTCTCTGGTTCCCTAGAAACTTCCTTCCTTAGTGCTTTGTGAAGCCCTGTTTGGCTCGAGGCTTTAAAGACAAAGCCCAGACCTCACAGCTGGCTCAGCGTGTTCTCCTGGGTGCTCTGGGGTTTGGGTCACGTCGCATACACAACG
>NW_010406122.1:16665-18864 GCF_000710305.1 Buceros rhinoceros silvestris | reverse complement strand
GCCTCTGGGTCTTGGGAGCCAGAAGGTATGTGGTTGGATGGGCAGGGGCCGACTGTTTGGGTTGGGGGAACAGGGCTCCTGGGCCTCGCTCACGAGGCTCGCCGCTCCTGAGGCAAGCGCACAGCCATGGTCTGTGACGTCCAGAGCAGGCATCTGGGCCGGGGTTCAGGTTGACCTCCAGCAATTATTTATCAGAGATTAAGCTGGTTTTGTGGAGGCTTTCTCTTAAACGGTGGAACAAAAGTTTTGGGGGAGGGTGAGTGCAGGTTCTGGACAAAGAGGTGTCTGCAACAGCCAGCTGGGAGCCAGGAGCGGGCGAGAAGGATGACTTCCTTAGGACACTGCTGCCCTCCAACGGAGGTCCCTGGGAAGGCTGCCGATGCCGCAAACCCTGGGGTGCTCTATAGGGTACGGGGAGGGGACAAGTTGGGGTGTTCATCACTCCTCCCTCCTCCCTAAAAAGAGCTAGGACAAGGGTACAGCCCTACGGCTGGAGGTCGCACCATACAACCTTGGTCTGCCAAGGGAGCCGGGCTTCCACCACCTCTGGTGGGAAAGAGGGCTGAGGATGCAGGGCTGGGCTTGGCTTTACCTGGTCCCACTCCTGCTCCACCCAGTGTGCGGGGCAGTTCTTGTCTCCACACGGATGCACGGCCAGGGGCTTGGTGGCTGGGTCACACTGCGAGCTGGAGATCACCTTGCCCTCCACGTTGCGACACGCGATGAAGCGGCTCATGCGTCCCTCACCACACGCACCTGAGCACTTGGAGGAATAAAGGGCATTTAGACACATCAGAAAGCAGGAGGGTGGAGGGGCTGGGTGCCAGGAGACCCGAGTCCAGAGCCTAGCCCTGCCACTGGGACTGTGGCACCGGCCCCCAAGGCGGGGTCTTTAGAGGTACATCTGGTCAGGGGCTTCCACTCTGCAGGCCCTGTGAGCTTCCCAGACTACTGAATGGAGCTCACCTCACAGCTAACCAAAATTTACAGTACGGAGAGGCAAAACTACAGATTATTCTGGTCTCTTTAGCTTAGCCTCTGCCAGAAGAAAGCCAGAAGAGAGCAGTGGCTCCCTCCGGCCAGCCCTGCACCCCCAACATCAGGCGCAAGGAGCAGCAGACCCTCCAGACTCACCGGGCCCCACTCGGAAGCGGTCCAGTGGCGGTCGCAGGGGGGGCCGGTGCACGCCTTCTCACTGCTGGGCTTCTGGGTCTCGTCGCAGACGGCCGCTTCCACCGAGCAGCGCACCTCCCGCTTCATCGTCCCCTGCGTGCCGCACCGGGCTGAACACTGCAACGGCCAGAGAGAGCAACGGGGGGGGCTCAGAAGCAGGAGACAAGGGGGATGGGCAAAGGCAAGGGAGGCAGCGATGCCGCCTCCTGCGTTCCTCCTGCTGCACCAGGGGAGAGGGGAAGGGCTCCAGCCAGGACGCAAAAAGGTGGGGCCGCCTCTCAACGGGGGGGGCTCAGAAGCAGGAGACAAGGGGGATGGGCAAAGGCAAGGTAGTCAGCGATGCCGCCTCCTGCGTTCCTCCTGCTGCACCAGGGGAGAGGGGAAGGGCTCCAGCCAGGACGCAAAAAGGTGGGTCCGCCTCTATCTCTGCTGCTTATCTACTTTGGCTCCTAGAGCTCCAGCGCTCCAAGATGCTGATGCCTGGACTGCTGCTCAGAGACACTGGGCCAGTCCCAAGCAGGCTGTGGGAAGTCAAGCAAAGGGATTTCTGTTGGTTTTATCTTCCCTTTTTCTCCATGCTGCTGTTTCCCCGTTCATCCACAGTTAGACAGAATCACAGAACTGCTTAGGTCCTCTGGAAGAGGGAGGCAGAGGCTCTTGCTGGCACAGCGTTCATTTGGCCAGCGTCCTGCTTGAGAAATGACCTTAGAAAACATGTTTTGTGCTGCCTTTGTCCGCTGAGCAGTGCCAGAACAAGGGGGCCATAGGTAAAGACTGTCCTTGCTTCCCCAGGAGGCAGCTGGCCAGGGGCTTCCTTAGCACCCAGCGCCTGCCAGCCGCTTTCCTCCGGGCCCTAGCCCAGCCCTGGCTGCTCCCCTCTAGGAGCAAAGCTCCTGCTGCCTACCTCAGACCACGCGGAGAGCTCCCACTGGGGCCCGCAGGCCTTGTTCTTGCAGCCTTTCCTCTCCATGGGCCTGGCCAGCCCAGCTGCCTCGCAGAGGTCGCCGTAGACGGAGCTGTCCAAGA
>NW_010406122.1:15499-16569 GCF_000710305.1 Buceros rhinoceros silvestris | reverse complement strand
CTGTCAAAGCCCGGAGCCAGCATCTTCCAGCAGCGCACGGTGCGGTACTGATAGCCCTCACCACAGGTCCTGGAGCACTCGCTCCACCGGCTGGTCTCCCACCTCCACGAGCAGTCCCCAGGAGAGAAAGCACAAAGGAGAACCCAGGTAAGGAGGACAAGGGACACGGGGTGGCTGGAGAATGCCTGCACGCCTGGGGCTCCCTCACCCAGGAGCTGCTGCTATGAGTCTGCTCATCGCCTGTGTGTCTGCGTTAAGGGGACGCGGGTTCTGAAAACCAGCTTCACCCTTAGCAGGCGATTGAGACAGCAAATTCCTTCCCTCTTTTTGCTTGCAAGGGGACACAAGGGCTTAGCCATTTAAACGTATCTTCCAGCCCAGAAACGGCTGCATATCTGAGCAGACGATCCTTACAAAGACAGGTTGTCCCTGTGGACAGCTGATGTCACTTCCACTCACCTAGGCTGGCAGTCTCTCCCCGTGCAAAATTCGTGAGTAGGTTCCGGTCGGGTTAGGGCATCGCAGTACGTTTCATCCACTTCGACTCCATCGTATCGGACACACATGGCATAGGAGGTGCTGATACCTGCTGGGCAATCAAGACCCTCTCTTGGCCAGGTTCCATCAGATCCAAGAGCCTCCTCCCACCGAGATTAAAGGACTGGAGCGCTCACTGCATCTGAAAGTCTACCCGCCATTTTAAACAACACCAGTAGTCTCCCCATCAACACCTAAAAAGGACACGATCAGCCACTGGGTCACACGATCAGCCACTGGAATCCAAACCTACCTGACGTGCACGTGGAGCTGCAGGGGGCATAAACTGAGACTTTCCAGCGATACATGTCAGCCAAGCTGATGTCGTCATGGCCCACGCGGCTCACCTCAAACTCGTTGCTGTGAGAAAAGGGGGCGGAGTGAGCTGAGAATTAAAAACTGCCGCAAACATCAAATACAGTGAAATTCCTCCTCACTGTCTTTGCACATGGGAAACGCACGCAGTGTTTCTGTTCTCTATCTCCCCCATCTTGGGCAAGACGGACCTCTGATGAACAGAGCATAAAGCCTTG
>NW_010406122.1:13999-15405 GCF_000710305.1 Buceros rhinoceros silvestris | reverse complement strand
CCTGCTGAATTCAACTAGCAAGACTGTGGGTAGCGGCAGGTCAGCAGCCCTCTGAGAGAAGGCGTTGTTCAGAGTGAGTCGTGTGTGTAGCCTGGTCTTTGGACCATGTGGGTGCCCTCAGCCTCAATTCTTACCATCACCTCGAGAGGTGTGTTGGTGGGGAGCTCAAGCAAGGAGCGTTGTGTAACGTAGTAGGGCAAGTTCACATGTGGCTTGTCAGAAAGGTTCAAAAGTTGTCACTCAGCCTCCTGCTAAACATTTACGGAAGTTGCAGAAGCTTTTGTGCCAGAGGAATGGGACAGAAGGGGCAGGTTGTGGTGGCAAATGTCAACGTGTCGTGCTATAGACTCTGGCCTTCTTTTCAATCGCAGTCAGTGCTGCCCTCGCGGGTCCTTTAGCACCAATTTAAATGGATCCCTTAGAGGCAGGGGACCTGAAACAAGTTCTGGGACCTCCGTGTCAGGCCAGTTGTGCCCATCAGTCTTTGGAGGACACACCATTTGTCAAACATCTACAGCAGCTGCCTTGGGTAGACACTGGTGAATGGGGACATCACAGACAGCAGTGAGAGTACCAGAGGATTGGCTTCTGGCTTGGCCCTCCCTCCCCAGCTAACCAAGCTCCTGTTTTGCCCAGGAAATCAAGTGCCACCTTTCAGCGCCAGGGGCTTGCAGAGGCTCTGCCTGGCTGATGTCTGCGGTTGGGCTGGCACCTAGCAGAGGGTTCTCCACAGATGCCATCACGCTGTAGTTGGCTGCTTCCCCCTGAGTCCCAGCAAATGTCTCCACCTTCAAGTCCTCCAGTGAGTTCTTACGGGGCTGCTCTTTGTGGGGGCCCTGTGGCCACCGGGCAGCTGTCTGGGGCCACAGTCCTGCTGTGGAGTTCCTCGGGGCCAGCCTGACGGCCAGGTGCTGCAGCTCCCTACAGAACGCGGTGTTGTGCGGGCCTCGCTGGCACAGCCGCCTGAAGAGACGGAGCCTGGAGGATGCTGCGCGGCTGTTCTCGGAGAGCTCGGCTCTCCTCGTGCTGTAGGGTACAGCTGTGCTGATGGAAATTTGGTTGAACCTGAGAGCTGGAAGAGAAATACGGTGATGCTTTAACTATACTGAATGGCTTTTACTTCAGCATGTGGTATTTAACAAGGCAAAACCCGTTCAGTGTTTGGCCTCAAGATCAAAAAATGCCACCAGGCTTTACTTGCCCTGCCCAACCTCCCACACGCTCTCTGCCCATTGCTCAGGAGCTGTTACAGCTCAGCCCAGGGCCTTCAGCCCTGGCCTGAACAACACTTGGGGTGTACTTGGTCTCCCAGCTATTGTTTAGCTTTCCCAGACTGACCCTGGATTTGACTTGTCACCTTTCTTTCACCTGATGACCACTGGACTGGTGCTAGGACCGGCTGCTGT
>NW_010406122.1:533-13914 GCF_000710305.1 Buceros rhinoceros silvestris | reverse complement strand
TTTCATCCACCTGATGACCACTGGACTGGTGCTAGGACCGGCTGCTGTCGCTGCCCTGCTTGCCAAGCTCAGGTGTCCTGGGACTGCCCTGCCCGAGAGGGCACTGTCCAGTCGGGATCCTGGCCACCCTCTCCCAGAGGCCACTCCACCTCCCTCACAGAGCTACTGGCCCTTGCTGCTCCCTGACAGTCTCCACCTCACCATGAATCACCTTTCCCTCCTGTCTGCTCTGATTTTAAAGCCAGCTTAACTTTCAAGACAACAGCTTTCCATGAACAAAATGGGAGAGAAGGAAAAACAAAGCAACCAACCCAGCTCTGTTTCTCCACCAACTGCTGCTGCTTCCTCCTCCTCCTTCTCTCCTGTGTTTGCATGGTAGACCTGTCTTATCTGAAAGTCATACTCTTCCTTCTCTCCACCTCGTTCCCAGCCCCAGACCCGAGTCTGACTGGTGGAGTTGGTCTGGAAGAAGTGTGGGTGGCCGAAGCCTAAATCTTCATGCCCTTCTCTTAGAGGAAGCTGTTCACCGGTGTCATCTGGCGACAGGGAGAGCCACGTGGCATTGAAGACCTGGACAGCTCTGGAGTTGGCTGGAACGGGATGATCCTGGCTGGTCTCTGGTAGGTGATGATAACGAGGTCTGTCGACAGCAGGGGCTGCAGTTCGGAGAGGCGGCGTCCGTGGTACAGTGTAGTCATAAGTTATGTGTGGCATCTTCCCATTAAAGTTATAGTACTGGAGGCAACAGGGAAATAAAACAAACCCGTTCTTATTTTAAGGGCCTGCATTTCCCAGAGCCTTACTCTAGCCACCTCCGTTTTGCGATGGATGTTAAGAAAAGACAGCATCCTCATAAATCCAAGAGGAAACCCCACCCCACAGAGCACTTGGCTTCCTCAGCCACCTACACACTCAGGGTTGGCTTAGAAACCAGGTTGATATTCCTTTAGTCCGAGGGAGGCTCACAATTTTGGGACAGGCAAGACAGGAAAGTCTAAAACTAGCTCCTCACATACCATGGCATTCAGAGACTGGTTAGTGGGCCCATGAGCTATGATATACTCCAGCCCATCTGAGTTCAGGCTCGAGGGCCGCCGGTACTTGAATATCGTGCCAGCTACCCTGAAGTTCTGGGGGTTGTCAATGGCGGAGTTGCCGTTGAAGAAGAAATGCCCGGATTCATCGGCGAGTGCTTCAAAGAGAGAGAAAAGCGATAAACATGGTACTCTGTGCCGGACACGTTAGCTCTGCTGGCACTGAGGAGAGCAAAGAGCTCATGGCCAAGAAAAGCCCGACAGAGAAAGAACTGCAGGCCCTCCTCTTCGGCATCGAGGCAGATGGGTGGCGTTCGGCGCCTGCCGCTTTCCCTCTCCAACAGGAGCACAAGCGCATTTTACAGCATTGCACTGGGCACTGAGCACAGTGGGGTCGGTTTCCGAACGTCCCTCCTGCTGCTGGAGGTGTGGTAGCCTTAGTTTACGGAGGGATGAAGTGCTCCTGCGCTGCCCTGGAGGAAATGCTCACGGAACACTCTCTCCCGGCACAGGCGGCAGCACACAGAGCCCTCTTCCCCCTGTGCAGGCAGCTCAACGGGGATCTCCACGGCCGCCCGCTTCCGCAGCTTACCGAGGATGTTTTCTGTTTTCCTGCGCTCAATGATGAGGATGTCCATGGCACCCGCCGGGATGTTGGTGACGAACACGTAACCTGAGGAACAGAACAGAGGGTGAGGAAACTCTCAGGACGGAACTAAAAGGTCCGAGTAGGAAAATCAGCTCGTGGAGTAATTGTGTGTGGGGGAGGACAGTGCTGCCCTGCAGGGGCAGGTCGCTAAGGACGTCGACACCTGTTGCGCCAGTCTGTGGGCTCTAATCCCAGCTCTCCTATGAAGTCCCACTACAGGTCACCGTCACAGGTCTCTGAGGGTCAGTCTGAGCGCTGCTGGATTTGGAGTCAGGAAGGAACTGCAGGAGTGTGACAGTCTGGCTTTAGGTGTGTGGATGAACGTGTTCTCACGCTCCTTCTGGCAAGGGCACAGAAAATGCTTAGTAGTGATCAGGGCTGATGTTGAACGGAAGATGGAAAAGCCCATAGGTCCCCTCAGCTCCCAAGCCAACAGAATTCGTCTCAGGAGCAGCATGAAAATTGACCTTTAAAGGGAGAGGAAATAAGAAAGCTCTTAATGTTGCACAGTTTGGCAGCTTGTCTTTCCTGTAGCCAGAAATGCAGGTCCTGTACGTTCTGTAAGATTTTACGAAGACCAGAATGGGAGGCCAAAGCAGTATCTGCCCTGCTAGAGGGGTCTGCACCATCACCCCTGCTCTGGAAAGGGCCCCAAGCACCTTTTCCAGCCTGGTGTCTGTAGCGAGCAAGGCAGACTAGTGAAACAAAGCGTGAAACGACGTTCCAGAGCGTCTTCAAACCACAGCTAATTAATTACTAATGAGCATACCACAGTCTATTCCTTCTGTGGGTGGAGGAATGGGCCGTGAGGTTGCAAGGGATGAACCTCAGCCCCGTTTCAGAGGGACAGCCCCTCAGTCGTGCCAGCCATAGGACTGGGGCAAGCAGGAGACTAAGCTCAGGCTGAAACAAATGCTGTGACCCTCATCACGGGAGCTCAAGTTTCAAATGAACACGTAGCACAAATAAAAGAAGATTCATTGATCTCTTCACATTATCTGAGCTGGGCAAAACACCAAAATCAATAGGAACAAATAGATCCCCAGCTGCTTCCTATTGTAGAAAGGTGAAGGGAAACCTCACCAGCCTAATACACAGCACATCAAACCAACCTCCTCCGGGGATTAAGTGAAAAGGACAAAACACAGGCATTTAAGCAGGGCTGGCACTCTTCAGCTCTTCCCACCAAGCACCTGGGAAACTCCTACCCACGTTCAAGCCAGCTGGTGGTAAGAAGTAGCAGGTGAAGTCTCCAGACGGTGGGAGCAGGGAGTACCTATCTGTGAGATTGCCTTTCGGAAGCTGCCCGAGACACGGTGGCAAGTGCTGCCGTCCCCTCCACACACCCTGCATCTGTCCATCGTCCGGGGTGAGTACAGGCTCCCATCGCACCCAACTGGCTGTAAAAATAAAATAAGAGAGGGTTTCCTGGGGCCGGCTTATCTCCACAGGTCAGGGCCTTTTCCAGGAAATGCTACCATGCTCTTTCGGTGAGATTTGGGGCGGGGGTGGGATATGTGGCTTAGCTTGGAGCGGAGTAATGATCGAATCCACCAGCAGCAGAAATTCCCCTGTGTAAGCTGTGACCATCTACACTGTGCCCCTGAACCTGGGGTGGGGGCTTGTGTGTGTAGGTGAACGGAGTAAGACTCAAGCGAGCCGTTTTGCTTCCTTCTGTCTCTGTAGTTAGGCCAATCCTCACCGAAATAATGACACCACGACTCTCCAGGAGATGCTGTATCAAAGGCAGGCTTTTCTGAGCTTGTCAGGCACCTCTCTGTAACACCATGTACAACCACCCTTCGTCCTTGCTATATGAGGTGAAAAATCAGATGGCAGGTTGTTTGCTTGTCTTAAATTGGATGATACGTAAACAAACCTGCAATTCTAGTCTTCTCTGAGCTGGGAGGAAAGTGCTGTCGCTCCGTGGGATCACATGGATGTGATAAATTCCCTTTGTGTGAACCTCCCTGTTCCCCTCCAGCCCGCAGGCATTCAAGAGTGACTGCAATTCCTCCACGCCAGGCCTCAGCTCCAGTTCCCTGCTGGAACCCCTGCCTTGCGAGGACCAGGAGGTCCATCATGCTCTTACACTCCCAATTTCTGTACCGCCCCCTCCCAGAGCCTCACCTCACACTTCCCGTTGATGCAGACCCCTTGATAGGTCCTGTCCTTGCAGGACGTACCATCCTGGGCTCTGGCCATCAGCTGCCTCTCTCCACTCTGGGTGGTGCACTGGAGGTCACAGGGCTTGTTGGAGATACTGGTGTAGTCGTCTGAAGGCACAGAGGCAGAAAGTCACCAGGCAGATCAAGGTGCTCAGAGATGGGCAGCAAGGAAGGGGACTTTCCTCTTATCCATACCGATGGTTCGATGTCACCTTGGACGTTCTTGCTGCTTAAGATGAGACCCCAAAGCTACAGATTTTGGAGTAGTAAGGGGGTCGTGGTTTGGGGCTGAAGCTGGAGACCACATCTAGCAGAAAGACTTCCTGCTGGCAAACCCTCTTTCTTGCCATACCCTCTCCCCTTTGCAGTGCCATCCCCTGTGCCAGACACGGACTGTGCATCAGCAGATCCCAGGCCACACATAAACACTAGAAGCTGCTAGAGGTGCAGATGTTCTGTACCTCCTTCGCACCTAATGGAAAACCAGGTGGCTCCAGAAAGAGGGTGATATCTTAGATGAGCTCAGCCTGGGCCTCACGGGACAACTGGCAGCTCACGTGAAGCAATCTGTCTCATCCGCGCAGGAAACGAGTGGGCATCCTGTTCGGATCAACCCACCACCAGCCCGGTGGGAAGCATGCTGGGAGACAGAGGCAGCCAAAGCGGCAGAAGGGGAAAGAGCGTGAACGCCCACTCTGCCAAGATGACTGCTGGTTAGTCAAGACCAGTCAGAGAAGCCTGTGTCCTGCCTGCCCACCAGTGCGCGCTGATGCAGGATCCAAGATGGGAGCAATGTGGTGAGAGAAGAGGCCTGGCAGGGTGGAGCAGTTCTGTGAAGAGACAGGGAACTATTTCTCCAACTCAGGGAGGCACTTCCAGACCAGCCTGGAGCATCCTTCCCTTGCACCCCGAGACATTCCCCTTCTTGCGTGTCCGAGAAGACCCTCTGGGTGTTTTCTCGCCCTGACCCTTTGTGCAAGGCTGTGAGGACCCACCTGGATAGAGGGGCATCCAGTGGTAGTAGCGCTTCCCAAAGGCTTTGGCATTGAAACTGGAGCACTGGTGCTGTTTGAAGCTTGCTGCGTTGGCTGGGCAGAGCTACGGAGGGAATAAATGTGACCAAGAGCTCCCTATGTCACAGCCATGGTTGTGACAGCTTCTTGTCCCTGGAGGATGAAAATGCCCTGTCCACCGCGGAAGGAATCATGGACCCTGAGGAGCTGCAATAGAGGCAGAAAGGCCAGGCCTCCACCGCCAAGGGTCCGCAGGCAGCTGCATTTAAACAGCCCGCAAAAACTACTTCCAGAGAAGGGAAAACCAAGGGACAAACTTCATCCCTCCCCCCACCCCACAACAAATATCTTCTTACATCCTTTTCCCCCACCTCAGCCCCGGACAGTAAAGCCCATCTGCCCCATCTTCAAAGGCACACCATGAACCCCTCCAGGAGTGGATCGGGTCCCTTGCCTGCTCTCCTCTGATGGACCAGTCACATCCTGCTCTTGCAGCACCAGGTGTGACCCCCTGAGCCCTGAATCCCCCAGAGAGGACCGGTCTGCTTCTGACCTGCTGCTGGCACAGTTGGTAGTGCTTGGCTTGACCCACACACATGGTGCTGTTTGTTCCCTGGGGCGTCTGGAGCCTGCAAAGCGGAAAGACAATGAGCTGGAGGTCTCTGAAGCACTAAGGTATTGGGGGCGGCAGAGAAGTCAGGTCTTACTTAAGGGGGAGGCATTTTGTCAGACCAAAGCTTTCTGGATCTAGACCAGCGAACACATTCTCAGTGCTTTTAGGCGGACCGTGGTTTTAGGCTGCTCTCATTGTGGGGCAGGCTGAGCAGATGGGGAGCAACCGCATTATCACCACCCTGTGTCCCTTCACCTTGGAACTCCCACGGGTTGATGTGACAAAAGGACAACAGTCCCTGATGATTCATCGCTCGCTCCCATGGGAGCGCCCAGGATTTGCTGGACCAGGGGAGTTGATTTCAGGATTCGCTGTGCAGTAGGCAGAGAGATGGCCCCTCTCCTCTCTTCAGAGATTAGACTTGGTGCAGCTAATGGGCCAAAACCAGGACAATTTCTCAACACTTGATGCTTTGACTCTGGCCAGCAGGAGTTATCCAGGGGATGCTGGAGTCCTTGACTGATGCAAAAGGGATGTGGGACAGGCTCCCTCCCACCTTCTGTTTCCCACTACTCCGCCGTGATGGCCGTGATTTGCTAGGGGAGAGGAGCAGCAGCAGAGACATGGGCAAGCTTAGCAGGGAGACCACGTCCAGACAGAAGGTACTGCAGCACATCTAGTCCCTGCCCGTGCTGCCAACCAGCCCACGCGGAAGAAGTTTTCTGCTGCAGGAAGGAGAGCAGGTTGGAGGCACTTGCTGGAGCTTCCTCCACTCACACCGAAGGGAAAGGAGCCACGCGTGGGGCAGGCAGCCCCCGTGGGCTTGCTGCGCTGCGGGATGCCGGTTATCGTTAACATCTTGGCAGCCTGGAGTAGCAGGTTAGCGAGGGGCTGGAGGAGGAGGAGGAGGGCAAGGTGACCCGGAGGGGACAGCAAGAGTTCAGGCAGCTGAAGTAGCTGGCTCTCCCCACGCCTGCAAACTCCTGTAGCAGCTGTAGGGGACAAATGTGGCTATGGGGGACAAATGGAGATGCGGTCAGGTGACAGCCAGATAAATGACTGAGGGAAAAATACTTGCAAGCTCTGCAGGGAATAAAAAGAGGAAATTGCTGAGACGTAGCTGAGCTGGCTGCTGCCGGGAGTAAATCAAGTTCCCATAAGGTGTCTGGGAATATGGACCCACATCCTTAGCACAGGAACTGGCTACAAACCAGGATTAGGTTGGTCAGAGACGCCTCAGGAAATGAGGGTTTGCAAAGGAAAGGGGAAGAGGAGTAGAGCCTTCTCCAGCCCACGACACTGTCATCTTCAAGCCTGTCACAGGCCCCAGGAGGGGACCAACCTCTTGCTCTCTATCAGACAAGCCAAGCTGAGTGGGTGACATTTTCAGGGGGCCTGTCACCTGCCCCACCACAGTGTGCCTCTCCCTCGCCAGCCCTCCCCAGCACTGCCTGCTCACCACCCACCCCACAGGCAACAGCCACCTTCCTTTCCAAGAGGCCACAGAGGAGGTAACGGCCGACCCCGCAAACCTAGGAGGTTCAGCCCCAAAATGCAGGTCGGGGGCAGTTTCCTCTCCACCACTCAAGGACAAGGGCTCAGGCTGGGACACGACTCACCTCTGTCGCAAGCAGTGCCTCTCCCGGGACATCACGCCTCCCCCACAGGACCGGGAGCAGGTGGACCAGGAGCTCCACTCTCCCCACCACTTGGTGACTTCTTCTTCATCCCAGGAGCCAGCTCCTTCTGCTGCCTCACTACTGTCCTGACAGAAACAGAGGATGGTTAGCTGGAGAACCTGGCTCCTCACCACCCCAGAGCACAGAAAGTCCTTCCAAAGGTGGCTCCCCCAGGGCGCACATCACCTGGGTGCCTCCTAAATGGGCAGCACCGGGGCAACCCAGTGGCAGGATCAGGGCCCTGTGGAGCAACAGCACGCTCACGCATCTCAAAACTCAACTTTCCCTCCAAGACTGAGTTATGCGTGGGAAGGAGGATGCCTCCAGAATCTCATGACACGATGTGGAGAAGGGCTGGCCACGTGTGGCAATAATGCCAGCCGCAGCCTGACCCCACAGCACCACTCCCGGCGCGGGACAGACAGAAGAGCAGATGGCAGCTCACGCTGCCCGCCTGGCCCTGACGTGTGGCCAGCAGAGCAGGCAATGCTTGGCCACGCAGCACTGCGCGACACCTCTGTCACTCGCTGGAGCTGCATTTCGACACATAAACCTCCCGTCATGACTGCATCAGCTCAGAGCCAAGCTCCTCACCCTCCAACCCTCACAGAATTCATTTTCAAGAGCGCTTCAGAACCAGAGCCCCCCGCATTCGCTGTCGTCCCCTCTCCCCGTGCCCCCCTCTGTGCTCAGAGGAGGATTGCTCCCGCGCCCAGCGCGCCTTGCTGGGGCTGAGCCTTTCAGTTTGACAAACGTGAGCTCTTTTGGCCCCAGCGTGGTCACCGCTGCAGGCTGCTGTGCCTCCGCAGTTCCCAGCAGGTCAGGGATTCTGTGTTTTAGCTTTTTCTTTTTTCCCTGCAGTATTTTCCTGTTTACGGTCTGACTGATGGCTTAAAAGCTCCCAAACTTGCCTGTCCGGGTACTAATTTGCTGTTTGCTGAAATACGGCTGTGAGTAGCATTAAATGCGGCAACGAGTTTAACACAGGACAGTGACCAGAAGGGATTTACCCAGCTGAAAATGCTGATGGTGTTTCAGTATTAGGAGAAGAAAATGAATAATGTGCATTGTGTGAAGTCTGCTACGATAAGTGAGGGCTCAGGGAAGTTGTTTCAGTGCTACAATTAGCAAGACGCGCTGGTTTGTGGTAGTGGCTGATAGTCCTGTTGCAAAGAACTGGTCAGCAAAGCACAATTAATGGGTGTGAGAGAAAACTCAGCGGGGTTTGCTCATCGCTACCTGGGCTCTGGTCACTATTTCGGTTGACTGTCTCGCCTTTATGCTCACTCGTGGTGCGATAAAGCCAGAGCATTCTTCATCTCGTAGTGTTACTCCTGCCTGAGGACTCGTTTCTACAGCCTCTGCCGACAGAACATCCTCTGGGCAGAGGAGATGCGGCTGGGTTTGTGCAAATGGGGGTTTTTAGGTTGAAGTGTGTGTGGTGCCTCTTCTCAGGGATAGCCAGAGCTGCAAAACAGCACCCTGTTACCTGACGCTTTACCCTCTAGTGATTACAACGTCGAAAACAACGCCACAAACCTCTCTGCTGTACTGAGCTCTTCTGGCTGGAGCTGACTTGCCTGACACGGACCAGATGCTGTGGCCAGCAGCTGAGCTGCTCAAGAGAAAAACGAAATCGAAAAGCAACAGGCACAGTTTCAGAAATAGCTCTTTCTCTTCTTCCCAGTGATCACCTCGACCTATCTCTGATGAGAATTTTTGTCTGGCTGAGTATTTATCAGACTCTAAAAGGAAATGCTGACTACGCAGCTTCCACATTTACAAAGGAAAGAAATCAAAGGTCTCTTATCAAAAGATATTTTCAGCTAAAATCTTCCCCTGACCCCTCCTGTGCGTCTCTGTGATAAGCATCTCAAGGCCTGTGGAGGCTCTTCACAACTGTCGGCAAGAAGAATGCCAGTGGCTGATCTGGAGAGCCCTGTGCAGTGCGGGTTCCCCCATGGCTGGGGTAATCATCAAAGCATCATCCCTGCACCGAGGAGCTACGTGCTCAAAGCACGTGGACTGCCTGGAGGGAAGGCATGTGGCCCCAAAGCTGCAATATTTATGTAGCTTTTCCCCAGGTGGCAATAAAATCTGTGTAGCCTAACCCACAAGATCTCTGCAACTCCAGAGACCTTGCGATCCCAAGAGGAGAGAGGGGGCAGAAGGGAAGCGAAGCAGCCGGTTCCACTGCTCTGCCCCTGGATGTCAAAAAGACTCGGGCTGGCTGGAGCGGCAGAGAGCTGCAGGCTCTTTTTGGGGGGGGGTTACTGCTCTTGAGTGTTTTGATGGGACGCAAGAAGATTTGGCACGTGGTGCCGGAGCGGAGGCGTGGGGAAGAGCAGCATCTCTGCCTCCGCACACCTCCTTCTTTGCAGTTAGCATAGGATACATTTCTCTCCGTGCTGTGACTTTCAGGAATGACAGGAGCCCAAATGAAGATTTACTGAAGGATGCTGGTCAGAGACTATATTTTTTTTTTTAATAAAATGTGTTCTGCTATACCCATAAGCCCTGGTCCTGCTTCCTCTCTGCACTGGAGGAATCAATCACGTTTTAAGTAGATTGATTTGGCTCTCAGGTTTTCCATGACCAAGCTCCCTTGCCAGTCCTTGTCTAGGAGCGTTTACTTCCTTGTGTAAGCAAGGACAATGCTGAGCTGTCCCCTTGGAATTACGGCACGACCACGTCCGAGTCCTACGCCTGGCGATGCGGAGGGGGAACCTCAGGTACTCAGTCCTGGGGCAGCTGGTTCCAATCTGTGCTGAATTTATTCTGTTGTCAGATCTGCATTAACCACGACACACAAACGGCTCTCGTTTTTAATTAGAGAGACTCTCATTCTCCAAATTTCCAGATAATAAATGAAGGACTATGGGACAGACTCCAGGTCAGGTTAGCTCCCAGCTGTAGTTTCCCAAGCCCCTCAGCAAGCCCCAAGAGTTACTTTCTGCCTGAGTGAATCCCCCTCTGACGTCTCCTTGCAGAAGGAGAAATCAAAGGGGCTTTACAACAGCCCTTCTGCACTCTAATGGTTACAGGAGATGCTGGGGCTGATCTGACCTGCTCCCTGCTGCAGAATCACACACAGCAGGCTCGAAACTCCAGAGCGGGAGATAGGTCTGGTCTTCATAAGGCTGGCTCTGCCTGGGCTTGGGTGAGGGCTCTGCCTGAAGGAGGTTAGAAGGTCAGGTACGGTTCCTTAGGTGATGAGAAATGTCAGGCCTAGCATTTAATCCGCAGAAAAGCCAGACCGTGTTCCGGTTCAGCCAGGTGCTCTCCTCAAGAACTTCCCCCGAGGCGTTTGTGGCTTGGCACAGGGTGATCGTACAGCTGCAGCTCTTCCTCTCTGAGGCTAAACAACTTATTTCTGTGCCTCTGCACTGACGCTGCAGACCATCGCGCAATGGAGTCGGTGAGGGTTGCCCTCCCACCCCCTTGTTGGAGGGACCAGAGCTTTGAACCCCAACCTGCAGGGAACTTTGCCAGGGTGAGACCTCTGCCTCCAGATTTGCCCATATCAGTGACAGGAACCTCGCTCGGTCTCTAAGGTGCTGCTGCTGGAAGCTTTTTCTGTCCAGCTGAAGACCCAGCAGCTGCCTCCCCTCTCCCCGCTGCCAGACAAAGGCTGCCACAAACAAAACGCTTCAGCCCTGCAGAGAAGGGCGGGCCTGGCCGGACATCCTATCGCGCTGCCAGGCGGCCTTTCCGAAGAGCCCAGAGGGATAAAATGAATTCTCGGCCGCCTCTCGGCCGTGCTCTGGATCAGCCCAGAAACCCGGGGACAACCGCAATCACCGCCTCGGCAGCCCAGTCTCCTGTGTTGCTTATTGTTGTACCTAATCTTGAGATTCATTAGAGCCCGAGTCCTGGAAAAAAGCAGTCTGGGAAGAGAGACCGCAAACATGCCTGTCTAGTTCCCCTCACAGCGGAGCCTGGCGGGGAAGGCTCTCTGCTGCAGCCTGGCATGCCTTAAGGGCTGGCCCACCACTGAAGGGCACAGTAGCTGTCGTAAACTGTTCGGTTCAACCCTGGCTGAGCTTATAAGTACTAGAAACAGCTGCTGAAAAAGAAATTAATTCTTTGCAGGCCTTCTGTGAGGCCATTAACTGCGTGTCCTCTGAAGAAAATGCCACAATCCCTTTACTTAAGGGCTTCTCTCTACAGCAAACCACGCTACTCGCTGAAATACTAAGTAGCTTCAGATGTCTCCCTGCCTGCAATGGGCGTCAGATCGTTATCTGGAAATGAATGACCGTGTTCAGCTCCTCTGGTTTGGCTTCCCGGTGTCGTTCTCTGACTAACGCTGTGGCGACAGACTCTGCCACAGCCCTGGAAAAGAAAACAATGGCATTCGCAATCGGGCCCTGATGCTTTACAAAAGAATTGGAGCTCGTGTGAAGCTGTTTCTCACCCTGTCATTGTTTTATCCTCTCTGGGTAGACTAGATAGTTTGTATGAGAAATTGCATGTTGGAAGCAGACAACCCAAAATTTCCTTAGGAAAGCTGAAACAAGATATTTGAGAAGGAGTATTCCATGAGGGGAAGGTATCCCGAGGTAAAATGAGCAATGCAGAATAATTTTTACAGGGTCAGGAAGAATACTAATCTGGGGGAAAACGGCAGCTTGCTGAAGATGTGATACTGCAGCAGATAAGTAACAGAAATCTGGACTTCTACCGAGGCACAGACGAGAAGCAAACGGGTGAACAGAAGCCAGTGGAGAATTACTGAGTACTGTGCAAATCCCTGCCGCAACAGAGAGCTCGCGGGCAAGAGCTGCACATCACTACCCAATATTCGGTCCCACTCAGAGAGGTGATTGCCTTCCCGTGGGATAACGCACTCGCTCTGGGACAGGCCGGCAGAAAGGGTGGAAACCTGCGAAGGGGAAGAAGGGCGTAAGAGGCAGCGTGCGTGGGAAGCATCTCCACCGTCCGGTTTTTCAGGGGCACTGACAGCCATTAGCCCCACGCAGGAACGAATCTGCTCATCCTGTCTATGGACTGAGGCCGTGTATAATCGTGTTGTAGATAGAAAACGGGACAGCAAAAGGAGCTGCAGGTGAAGCCCCTAGAGACCATCTTGTGCGCTGTCGTGCACCAGAGATACCCATCAATAGCAGCAGCCACACCTGCCGGGCCAACTCGCACCACACAGTCCTCGAGTGGAGCGCTCCGTGGGGATCTCCTGGAGTACGGGATTCCTCAAGAGAGAGCTGGCAACGGCCCTGGAGCGCGCTGGTCCTGGGGAGGGCCGAGCAGCCCTCCTCCCAGCCCCGGATGCCCTTGTCTGAGGTGCTGTGCAAACACAGCTGCTGGGGGCAGGGAGAAGCACGAGCAGCCAAGGCTTGTGTACACACGTTGATGGAGGAGTCCATCCAGGTCAGTCCTAAATGAAGGGCTTCACATCTGTTTAGCTTGACCCGGCTTGCTCTGCCTGAAGCTTTTCTCTGACTGAGCCCTACAGTTAAGGGATAAACAGAACACGCAGAGGATGTGCGTGAAGGTAAAAACAAAGTGGAAACGAGTCCCCTGAGCTTTAAAATTAAAACAACCCCAGAACAGGAGACGCTGCAGATCTTCAAATCTGGGTTATCCGCAGCACTACAGCTGCGGTGTCTGGTCTTCTCCGTGTTTAAGACAGCTCATGCGAGATTGCTTCACCCCAGCCATAGAGCCTGGGGTGTGGGGCTGGGAAACACAACCCCAAACCCTCCTCCTTTAGCAGAGCAGAATCCCTTTAGCAGCAGAGAAATCCAGCCGGGTTCCCCTCAGGGGAACGGGGGAGCCAAGCCACAATGCACACGGTGACCCTTGAAGGCAGGGGCACAGCTGGCGCCCTGCGAGCCCGGCATTGCTGCCCCCCCTGCCCCAGTCACAGGGTGATCCTCCCGGGCCGGGCCTCGGGAGGGAGAAGGTGCTGCTGTGAAACAAGTGCCACGAGGAGGGCTCGGCTGAGGACGTCCTTTGTGGAGGAGAGCAGAGATGAGGGGAGCGTGTGCACACGGTGACCCTTGAAGGCAGGGGCACAGCTGGCGCCCTGCGAGCCCGGCATTGCTGCCCCCCCTGCCCCAGTCACAGGGTGATCCTCCCGGGCCGGGCCTCGGGAGGGAGAAGGTGCTGCTGTGAAACAAGTGCCACGAGGAGGGCTCGGCTGAGGACGTCCTTTGTGGAGGAGAGCAGAGATGAGGGGAGCGTGGGGTTTCGATGCCCACGGCT
>NW_010406122.1:0-396 GCF_000710305.1 Buceros rhinoceros silvestris | reverse complement strand
CAGCTGCCGAAACCCACGCCGGCGGTGGCAGGAGGCAGGGGGAAGAGGAAAACCTGTTCGTTTTCAGCCCTAAACCGGAGTCAATCCCCTGCTAGGGACAAACGCAGAGAGCAGCCTTGGGTGACCCCCCGACCAGGGAAAAGCCCTGCTCCCCCACGGTCCTGCTGGTGATGCTGGGAAGCCTCTTCGGGTGCCTTCACCTCTCGTTAGAACCAGGGGAGCGGGTGAAGCGCCTGACCCTGGGGGTAAACGCGGGGGAGACCCGACCAAACCCCCTCCTCATGCACCTCCAGGCTGAGGGCGGGCAGCGAGCGGAGCCCCGAGTTCCGTCTGTCCCCTGCGGGGAAGGGCGAGGGCTCTCCGCCGCCCGGAGGCGGCTGCCCGCACCCTGCCCCG
>NW_010406121.1:512-815 GCF_000710305.1 Buceros rhinoceros silvestris | reverse complement strand
TTCTGGGGCTGATCCTTAACCTCGCCCATCAGCCCGGTAATTAGGGCTCCTGCTCCCCGCCCGGGCCGGGGTCTCCAAAGGCAGGGAGATCGGTAACTATCTCCGTAGGGCTGATTACAGTTCCCCCTCAATGGACCCGAAACAACTTTGTAAATATAGGAAACTGTTTATCCTGAAGATTAATAGGTATTTGTTGTAGGAATGACAAGGGGATAATATGAAGGATAATGGGATGTTACGTTACATACTTAAGATGGTTAATGGTTTCTTTTTGAATACGGGCTCTGTTGAGGCTCGGCTCTC
>NW_010406121.1:0-284 GCF_000710305.1 Buceros rhinoceros silvestris | reverse complement strand
AAAAAAAATCGGTAACAGTGTGCGGAATATCTGGTACAAAGGATGTTTCTGTCACACGCAAGAATTTGTTATGGGAACAATTCTGTCGCTATGTAATTGCTCATTAGAGATCGTTTTGTTTCTCATTAAGGCGACATGAATAAGCGTCTAGTTGAAGGAGACAGCTGTAGAAATGTTCCACAGGAGACCTCTGGACACGATATGGCACCGCTTGCCAATTAGACATGTCAGTTTTAAGAGAAGAAAACAATCTATGAAGGACACTAGAAAGATAGACCGGAGCC
>NW_010406120.1:6817-10637 GCF_000710305.1 Buceros rhinoceros silvestris | reverse complement strand
GGAGCCCACGTCTGCCTTTCTCTTCCTCCTCTGCTTCAGGTGAAGCCAAAAGCCCCCAGCTCCTGCTCGCACCTTCCCCCGCAGTGCCTGTTTCTCTCTTGGCATCTCTGCTGCCTCCAGGAGCCCCTCTCCTAATGCTAATGCCTCTCCTTGCAGGCAGAGCTCCCCCCCAAAGGGGTGTTTCAGAGCAGAGTGATGGACCCGACACCACGACGTGCAGCCCTGCTGCATCGGCTTTACAGGGGAAGGTGCACCCATCATTGAAGAAGAAAAAGCCAGGTCCCCACGAAGTAGAAGAGGACTGCAGGCCCAAAGAGCTGCCCTGTTGACAGGACTCAGGGGCTGGGGGAGACGATGGCCAGCAAAGAGCGTGGAAAAGGTGATCCATTGCCCAGGAGCGTTTGCTGGAGGTGAGGCCTGACTCATCAACAACATCTGGGCTGGTGTTGTTAAAGGCCGGGATGGGCAGGCCAAGGTCTCTGCAGGCCAGGGCGCTTGCTGTACAGCACGATGGTGCTTTCCCATGGACGGCTGTTCAGGCCATCCTCGACTCAGCAAGCAACCCAAGGAAGGAGCGCTGCTGTCCACAGTGAATGATACTTGGCCAGTTTCCTCCCAGTACCTGTGGTGACGGCTGCTTTCTCGTGCTTGCTTTCCTGCTGTCCTCTGTAGGCAAACTGGCTTGTGCAGCCCCAGCAAACCCCATCATTTGAGCTCCCTGGAGAGATTTTCAGTTGAGCTCCCCCCGGAGCAGGCATGTTCAAAACAAGTGGACATGATTAGGGTGTGAGCTTGGTGGGAGACTCAGTTCTCACAGCTGACCTCCTTCCTTTTGGCTGCCCTCTGCACATCCTCCCCTTGCCGTCACCTGCAGCCCCCCGCGTGACACATGCGAGATCTTCAGATGAAGCCGCTCTGCATTTTCTGTTCCTTTTTCAGTTCTGCTTCTCTAAAAATGCTGAGGGCAAAAGAAAAAAGTTAGTTTATTCTGAATCGTCACAAATGCTGTCCAAATCTGCAACGCAAAGATTCACTTTGACACGATGAGAGCAGCCAAGCTGGGGGGACGTCTGTTGAGAAAACAGGCTGGCGAACCTTAAAATAGCGACACCAGTAGAAAATGCCTCCCATCTCCCTGTTCTGGGGACAGCCAGCAAGGCTCCCAGGGAGCAGGAAGCCTCGTGCTTTCTGGTTTGGCTTTCTAAGTCTCTGGCACACTATTGAAGGCCAGGAACTCCAGGATCAGCCAAATAAACCTCCCTTTGCGTGACATTCATGGCCAGGAGATCACACTGATAATGGGCTTTTCCTTCTGACCAGCCTGCGTGTGACCCACTGCAAAAAGGAGCTGCTTGTGCTAAACAGCACCAGTTACCCACTCTGAACCTTACTGGGAGATGAAAAGTCTGCACAACCATGACTCGTTCCATTTTCTCCCCTCTGAAAGAAGGAAGTGAGAGGCACCTTTTACTGAGAAGAACCCAGCACTGAGAAAACGACAAGGGTGACACAGGTTTTTGGGTGCTCAGCACCTAGTACGGGCTGAACTCTTTGGCCGTGTTGCCCGCTGGGATTTGCTGGGGAACTTTCCACAGCAAAGCAGGTGTTTGCGACAGGATTCGCAAGGTTGCACCAAGCTCTCTCTGAAGCTTGTGCTGTAAAACCAGAAGCTTTAGCTTTGCTATGTGGTGGGTTAGCTGGGTCCTCTTCAAACTCCTCTTAGTGGTGTAATAAGGAGGCACAGGCACTCACCAAAGTACGTGCCAGAGGTGCTCTCTGCTGCAGGGTGTCCTCTTCTGCTCCTCACCGAGAACACCATGAGATGGTCATAAGAGAATTAAAATAATTTCTGGCTTTGGTGACTTGTTAATATCTTAGCCAAACACTTGGTTGCAAGGAGATTGTGAGACAGTATTATCAAAATGTTCCCAAATGGTGGTGAAATCTTTAAGAAATCTTAGTCTGGAAGAGGGTCCTCAAGCCGAGTGCCCTCATCAACGAGGTTTATTGATGCAGCGTATTTCCTTACCCTCATGTGTTATTTGTTTCTCATCTTTTCTATTGCCCGGCAATTTCATGACGTGTTCAAGGCAGGGAAGAGAAGAGACCGTCCTGTGCTTCCCTTCTGTCCTTGGCACGTGTTCCCCCTTCCTTCCTTTGTGTCACTTGCAGCAACGTGAGCCTGAAAACTTATCTTAGATTGCTTTTCATTTGCAGGGTGAGTTTCTAGTTGGATTAGGAGCTGATCAGAGCTACTCGGGGTCAGTCTGTGCCCAGACAGGGAAGTGTCAGTAGTGCATGGCCCGGGTACAAGTGACGGCCGGGCAGTCAGTCCCTTCTGGCATCAGTTCAGGCACATGCTTTCACTCTGAACATCACTGTGGACCCACAGAAACCTGATTTGCCCTGTCTGGACTGAAATACATTCATCTTATTCTGGACCAGCTTTCAGGTTTGAGATTCCCCAGCCCCTGGCTGCAGGATTGGAGCTCGCTCCGGTGGGTGACTGCTACTAGTTTGCTTGGTGTTCTTGAAGGGGTGTTTTCAATCTTTGCGGAGCTCAGCCACTGTTTGCAGAAGGGCAGACAGTGGCTTCTGACAATCCCCTAGTAGTCATGCTGTAGCCTTGTCAGTCTGCTTACGTAAGGAAGATAACGCCTCTGCCTGGAAGCCTTGTCAGGCTTGGTGATAACCAAATCCTTGCTACTTAACACACAAAAAGGGTACCAGGACCTTTGAAGCCCAGGAACTTTCCAACGAAGAAGCGGGAAAAAAAGCACAAGAGCAGGTAAAGAACAAAGAACCAGTATCTGCCCAGAACCAGAGGATGTCACTGAGATGTTCACAGGGTCAGCCAAGCCCTGTAGTTGGACCTCTGGATGATCCACCTCTAGGAAATGGTACTGCTTCAGCCTGGCAGCCTGCAAGGGTGAGACATCCTTGACAGCTCTGGATGTGGTGGGTCTTATTTGTGGAATGAGAGGTGGTGTGTCATACAGGGCAAGACCCTCCTGGTCTGAAACCATAGGTCTCAGAGAGAGGGAAGGACCAGGTCCCCTTTGGAGATCACCTGCTTTGTGTGGACACCTGTAGGAGGAACCATCACTACATGATGGTCTCCGAGTGCGACAGTAGAACAGGCTGACCTGCTGGTATGGTGGCTGTCATCAGACCAGCCATTCAGAGCAAGCTAAGAAAAGATTTTGGGGAAACACAGAAAAGTGTTGAAACCACAGTAAATTCCACATATCCTCTGCTTGCCCCAGGCAGCATCAGGAAAACCAAGTAAGAGCAAAAGCCAGTTGCTTTCTAAGTCTTCCTGTGAAATAGGAGCAGCTCAAACCTGACAATCCCCATTTTTATGGAAAAACAGTTTCCAAATATCTCAGGGTTAATCAGCTCTCGTTTGCAGATCTGTTAGCAAGGACAGAACAGGGCTCTGAACCTTGTCCAACTAAAGGAGCACAGAGAGAGATTAGCTGCAGCTGAACAGAAAAATTACATCCTGAGGGGAAGCAGCTGTTGGGTAAGTTTTAAAGGGCAGCTGATGAAGGGACCTGGAATTGGGGAGGGGTTTTTACTGGGTTGGTGTCACAGTCCTGAGCTGTCCTGGGTTGGTTTCTCTCTGCCCTTCTGCAGGTGGTGGGTTTGACCCAGTTTGTTAAGCCAGGGATGGTATTTGCTGTTCTTTACAGGGTGATTTCTTGCCCTTTTCTCTTTTCTATAGGCTCAGCTCTGCTTTTGTTCTGCAGCTGGCTGAATCATAGTGCCCTGGGTTGAGAGTTAACTCCTACGCCTCTCTGCCCTTCCCTAGGGAAAG
>NW_010406120.1:355-6724 GCF_000710305.1 Buceros rhinoceros silvestris | reverse complement strand
GGAAAGATAAGAGGGGCTTTGTTTCTTCTCTGATGTTCGCCATGGTGAACAAAGCTCAGCAGAATGGTGAGTTTTGATCCAGCTGTTTCCTGGCTGTAGCTGAGCTTGTGTGGATTTGTGGTGCTGACTTCTCTCAGGTCTGTGATTTACGAAGTGAGGGTTAAAATAAGCTTTTGTTGAATCAGTTCATTTCTGGGAAGAGGTGAAAGAGTCTCAAAGACACGTGTTAGGTGATAACTGTGGAAATCGTGATTGCTGTGGAAAACCAGGCTGCAGGCTGGCAACGTTTTGTAAGTCAGAGCACTGCCCGTGGAACCCGTGAAACACCTCTACTGCCCTGTGTTTGTTGTTTTGAGGAACTGCTCAAGGCTTTCCCCAGCTGCGGCTGGGTGGTGGGAAAGACACAGAAGTGGAGGCTGCTAGCAGGGAAAGGTCCTGCTGCTGAATTCTCTGTGAAATCCAAAGGGGCTGACTTGTAGCTGTTTGCCCTACTTGTGCTGCAATCCAGCTGCTGGTGTGAAACCAGAAGGTGAAGAAACAGTAAAAGACACTCAGAAAGTTTGGTGTGGGAGCTCTCTGACAGGCTTGAAGCAAGCATGGGATGAACACTGCAGTAGGCAACTTGCTCCCAACTATTTAAATCCCAGACTTAGCTGGGATGATAGAAGAGGGACTATTTTTAGCCTTTTGTACAGGGGGCAACTGTTCAGATGCCTGTGACTCCGAGTGTGGGTTGTGTGCTACTGGTGGCTGTAAGATGATGAAAGACCTTGTGGTGGAAGCCACAGTAGCTGGACTTGCCGCTTTCCTCGCTGTGTGCCTGTGACTTTGATTAATCCAAGCTTGTGCCAGTGTTGGCCAGTGGTTAGCTGATGTTGCAAACTTCATTGAAATCCCCTGCCTGGCTTAAGTGTCCTCGAGCCTGCAGTTGAGGTGAGATCACATGTGAAGAGGTGCTGCCTGATGCTTCCTGAGTTTGTGACCTAGAAAAGGGACTGCAGACTTTGCAACAGCACAGCAGCTGGCAAGCAATGGCCACTGTGTGATCCCTGCCTGGCTTCTGGGGCTGCTCACTAAGACCTTAGAACACAAGATCTCCTCAATCTACTCCCGCTCCTATCCCTACTCACCAGCTAACACCCCATTTGCTTGCTGAAATTTTTGAGGACAGCTTACTTGGGCTTTTACAGCCAGTCCAAACTCTTCTTGGTTCTTCCCCCATGTTCCCCCATGTATGTTCCCTTCGGTGGCTTCCTTTTTGCTTTGGGTAATGCAGGAACAGAAAGCAAATATTTCAACAGTGAAGGAAACTGCGTGGGGGAAGTCTGCAGGATGGGTGTCTTCTCAGTCTGGTTCCTTACAGGAGCCCTTGCAGCTTTTTGTTCCCTGCCAATCTTTTTTTCTGCAAAGCCTATAATAGTTTGTGATTTTTCTTAAAGCGGTGGCTCCCGGAGCCCCGTGATTATCTAATCACTTCCGTGTGAGCTGAACTGAGACAAAGCAGATTTTCCATGTGCTATGAAAGGGCTGGATTGAAATAGTCTGCACTGCTGAAAAAGCCCTTAGAGCTTCCAAGCGTAATCCTTGAAAACCTGCAAAGTGGAAAGCAAAGCAATGGAACTCAGCCCTGTGTTTGGTTGGAGCTTTTTGGTTTTGGCAGGCAAGCTTTGCCCACCTGTGGCCAGCAGTGCTAAAAGCAAGGTGGTGGCACTTGGGGCTGCCAGTCCTGTGTTGAGAGCTGAAACGAGCCCAAAGGACAGGTAAAGAAGGAGGAGGTGGAAGATGAGGATGGGGAACCTGTTGTCTTTTACCTTGGAGTGAATGCGTGGAAAAGAGGACTGTCAGGCTTTGCTCCGTGACGCCTGAGCAATGCTCAGCTTTGCTCCCTGAGGACAGAGTCGCGTGTTTGTAATGCTTGCTCTTCCCAAGGGCTCTGTGAAGAAAAGATGCTCTGCGTTCCACACCAAAATTTTCAGTGAAAGAGAGGCCCTTCACACCTGAGGTCCTACCCATGCACTCGCTATCCCCACCCAAGTTAAGGGCAGGGCAAGGCCAGGCTGTGCTCTTTAGTATTTGCTTTGGAAGATGCCCACCCTGCACGCCTCGGGGTGTGTGCCTCCTTTGGGAACGGAGCGGTGGTCTTTGGTTGTGTGCCCCCATACCCACCTGCTGACTGCCCCAGCAGCCTGCTGGGGTATGTGCAGGGAAGTGTCAGCCAGGCCTGGGTGTGCTGATTCCTTCCCCTTAGCCTTTGAAGACCTAAACTAAATATTCCCTTTTGCAATGCCATTGTTTGAGAGGGGCCAGCTCTTAGAAATGGGCTGGGATGGTTTTTAAATGGCTGGGATTTTTTTTTTTTTGATAGAGGTGATGTCCTAAAACACCTTCTGGAAAGTGCCTCTTCCGTGGGATAGATGAGCCTGCAAAGACCTGGCTGCTCTAGAAAACGATGGAGAGCTTCATGCAACAGCACAATATGACTGAGGGAAGGAGAGCAGTGACAGGCAGGAACAGGTAAGGGCACTCTGCTCTTCATCCCTTTCTTTCACCGCAGAAATCCTAAAAAGCATCAAGCCTGTCCTCTTACTGGAGAGGATCTTAGCACCCAATAAGCAACCTGAGATTCAACTGCTTTGAATCTTTATAGACAAGCTAGGAAGAAAAAGGGTAGCGTTTCCTGGGGGCTGCTGGGGAGCTTTTTCTGTGGTGGCCTGAAAGGGAATCAAAGGTGTCCTAAAATCCTCCTCTGCTTTTGCTTGGTCAGACTTTTTTTCTTGGAATTTCTGATATATATTTTTAAATCCATTGTTCATCTTCCTTTATCTTCTTCATGAGTAACCTACATGTGTATTTTGAATGTTGGGATTTTCTTGTTTATTTGTTTACGGGTTTTTGGGGGGAGGGAATTTGGATTTGCAGAGAAACGTGACTTAATTCTCCTTTCCATTTATAAAAAGAAAGCTGTTTCTCTTTCAAAGGCTGTTACAGAGGTTTGTCTGGCTGCTTTCTTACTGCTTACAACCCTGAAAAGATGACACAATAAGCACAGGAATGGGATTCTGCATCTTTTTGTGTGTCCTTCAAAGCAGAGGCTTTGAGGTGATGCTGCTCTGTTGATTCCCTGGTACTTAGGAGGAATCACCTGCTTTTTTGTCAATTCTGTTCTTCCAGGTCTTGCTAGTGCTGATCAGATATCTTGGTACACAAGGGCAACACGTTTATGGCTGTTGACTTTCTTTGTGTGGGTCTACCTGGTGTGAAGTCACAGTTGCCCTGGGATGTGGTCTGCTTTGGAACAGGGGTCTGATCCCAGTAAGTAGTACCTAAAATGCCGAGCAAACCTGGAAACAAAATGCAGCTTGTAACTAAAATGTAAAACTTGTGGGAGCTGACATAGGAAATACTGAACTGGGAATTAGCTGCGGTGAGTGGAGGCTTTATTTATGCTTTGCTTGGAAAATCCAGTGCACTTGATGTGACCCCTTTTGATAATTAAGTTGTGGCTGAGCCGAATGTGGGAAGGGGTGTGGCCTGTGATGGTGCCAGCGTTAATTGAGAGCTCTGCTGTGGTGCAGCTGCCAAAAGGGGATGGTCCTCAACTGCTTCCACCCCACGCTGCCACAAGCGTTCAGACAGCAAACTGGATCCAGGTGAAAACCTGCTCAGCGAAAAGAAGAGATCACTCCTACAGCTGGATCGGTTGCCAGGCTAGGCAGAGAGCGTGGCTCTTTGTGCTGATACAAGGGGCTGAGAGGCTGGAGAAGTGTAGGGTCGCCGTTGTCTTGCTCCTGTGGCCTGGATGGCTCGTGGCTCTGCACCCTGGGCTGGTTCAGGCCACTAATCTAGTAAAGAACCAGCTTCTGCGAGTCAGGGTGTTTTTGCTGTGTTAGGGAGCTGAACAAGCCTGGCACAGGGGCTGACAAGCAGTGGTGCCAGGAGGAGGAGGCAGGCTGCTGTCTCACCTGCCCTGTCCACTCCTGGTGTTGTTGAGCTGCAGCTTTGCCCTCGGATGCAGTCCCTGGAAAATGCTCTGATGCTTCCTGCTCTGAGAAGTATGTCAGAGCAGAAGCTTCTTCTTCACAGCCCGTTAGTGGTGAGGAAGGGTGTGTGTGGTGAGGAGTCTGCCTCTAGTCCAGCTGGGACCTGCAAGCCAAACCGTTTGGTGAGTCACAAGGAGGCTGCTCCTGCTTGGGCTGGAATAAACTTCCAGTGTGTCCAAGCCTCTTCCCGAGGCTGCCAGGCTGTATTTTGTGGCTGGCTTTGTTTCCTGAGTGGAAATGCAAAACAGTCCAAAGGCCAGGCTGCTGCAGCAGAAAATGCCTCTGTTTACTTATTTTAATTCTTTATTCTAATTTTTGCAATGAGAGAACCTGGGGAAGAACCCCAGTGCTGGCTGCAGCAGGCTGCAAAACCAGAGCCTGGCGGGGCCCCTGGCTGGCCTCCCAAGATTGCCAAACAGAGGTGCCTCACGCGCGCTGCTCTGCGAAGCGGAGAATTGGGCATGAGGTGGGAGAGGCAGAAGTGGAAGGAATTTCTGTGCTGTAGGCATGGCAAAATCGAGCATCGGGCTTTCTGGAGCTAGATGGGCTCCAGTGCCAGCCCGGTCCAACTGGTTGGTAGGGGAAGTAGGGCTCCTGGACGCCAGCCCCTGGAAAGTGAGTCATGTGTTTTGCTGCAGGAGACTGTCTCGCTGGGCTGCAGCTTTCCAGTCCGAGGGAGGATGGGCTATTCCTACTCACTTCAGGCACAGCACAGAAAACAGGGAAAATTTCCTGGCCCTTACAGAAAACGGGGCTAAAAATCAACTTCAGGCCAGGAAGGCCCCCTTCTCTCCCAGCCACAGCCAAGTGACTCAGCTGTGTGTGACCACCTAGAAGTTCTTCCTGAGAAGCCTCCCCTGACACCTGAACTGGGAGGTTTATCTTCAGGAAAACCCCCAAATCTGAGCAGAAGCTCAGAGGAGCAGGTGGTGGTGGGCAGGTGGTGGACTGCTGTGGTTCACACCTTCAGTGCGAGGTCTCTCTTCATGCAGTTGGTCCTCACATCTGTGAGCTGGGCCTGATCGCAACGAGCTGAGCTTCCCTTTGGGTTTTCCACCCTTGCAAACAGTCCCATCACCAGTGGCAGATGCCCAGTGCTTCCACTTTCAGTGCCGTTTAATTTTGTTCCACTTTTAAGTGAGAACTAGCGGGCAGTATGGCTAAACCAGGAGACCTATGTCATGGGAGCAAGTTGTCAGGAAACTGCTGGCCTGATATTATATGCTCTGTACTTGAGAGGAAAAATAAAATAAGTCCCCAAATCAACTGGAATTGGTGAAGCTCCAGGAAAACCTGGGCTATCATGAGTGGTCCTGGTGCCCCAGATGAGAACGATTTGGGGTGGCATTTGCTAGCTCAATGCTAGCCCTTCCTTACCCCTGTCCTTCAGTTCCCAGAAGAAAAACACTGCCTGCTGAAACAGTTCTCCTGTTCCAGACCGTCTTATTTAACAACCCTTTTAAATCTTCTTCACAAAGCTGGGGTTTTTGTGTGTATGTTCCTCAGCTAGTAACTCACTGTTGCGTAGAAAGCCAAGATGCTTTGTCAATACTCTGAGTGTGCTCTGGAGATAAGAGAGGCATGCTGAGTCCTGCCTAGGCAAGGTGGCTTTAGCACCAGAGTAAAGGTTGCTTGTTTAGTCTGGCCAAAATTGCTGTGGAGGGTGTCCTGCTGCCTTGTTGATTCTGTCTGGGGGCATTTGGCTCCAGTCTGGGAATTCCTGAGAGCCCTGGCTCCTGATGGTGGGGAAAGCAGAGGCTCGGGAAGCTCCGAATGAGGCTGTGCTGAGTGGTGGGGGCAAAGGCCCTGTGTCGGCATTGAGCTCTCCTGCTGTGTCTCGTGGAGAAGAGTAAGGTAACAAGTCTCCCACTGTGGCTTCTTAGCTTGAGTTTTTATTTTAAAAAGATCTTCATACGAGAAATGTGCATTACCTTGTTTGGACATAGACTGGTGAAGTGAGACAGAACAGATCCCCTTCCTTCTAACCTTGAAACTGCACATAAACCTTAAATGTCATCCTTGAAAAACGAACATGTAGGTGGTGACCTAACCTGGTAATCCTGTATGTGCCCTTAGATGAAGGGCAGTACCTTCAAAATCCCCGTGAGGGGGGCAGGGTGAGCCTCACAGATCACGAGCCCGTCGGATGTGAGGTGGTGAGCCGGGGGGTGGTGGTGAGGCTGCAGGAGATCGCAGGGAAGCTCTCCAGGCCCTGAGAAGCACCTGGCTTATCAGCACCCTTTCTTCTTTCAGCAGCGGAAAGGCTCAAGCGCGGGTCTGGAAAGAGGGGACCATTGCGCAGACCCGCTGACCCCGGCTTCTGCCTGCC
>NW_010406120.1:0-266 GCF_000710305.1 Buceros rhinoceros silvestris | reverse complement strand
AGCCCTTTGCGCAGCCCCTCTTCCCCCGTCTTCTCCCTGCCGGGGCCCAGCCGTGGCCCTCGGCGGAGCCGGTTTGGTCTCTTGATCCAGTAAGGATCTGTTTTACTTTTTTCTCTCGGGGTTAGTTCGTTGGGCCAGGTGGCTGGATCGGCACAAGGGATGAGGCACGAGTGACAGGCTGCCAGGTGCCAAGTGAATGCCGGCTGTCTGCCCTAGTCGTGTTTCAACTGCTGCTCCTCTGGACCACACGGGCGCCGCCTGCGGGG
>NW_010406119.1:482-1636 GCF_000710305.1 Buceros rhinoceros silvestris | reverse complement strand
CCTGCCCTTCCCTGCACACCTTCCTTCTGGGTCTTTTGTTTCCTCCCTGTTCACGCCAGACGAGCGAGTTCCCCTGCCCGGGCTGCTCGGGGGTGAGCGGTACCTCCTCGGTGGGGCTCAGCGAGCTGCCGGGCAAAGCCGGGCTGCTCAAACCCTCCTCGCCTCCTACCGCAGCTCTTCTTCACTCGAAGCAGGAAGGGAGGGGGCACCGGCATGTCCCTCATTTTTTTCTGTAGTTTATTAAAAGCAGAGGATGGATCCTGGAGGGGGATCCCAGATGTCCTCCTCTGCTCCGCCTGTCTTTTCCCAGAGCACGGTTTCCTCCCTGGAGGTGCCCGAACTCAGGTGCATGGCAGATCCTGGCACGGTGCAGACCCGTGCCCCTGGCATGGGCCAAGTGGCAACCACCCTGAGGGGCACCCCACGTCTGCAGCCTGCACCCAGGGGTGCTCCACGCCAAGGCTGCCCTTCCCCAGCACGGTCGGTTAAATCAGGTGGCTCTCTCAGGAGCTCGCTGTCTTCCCAGCGATGGTGCACGAGCACGTGCTGCTTCGGCACCGGGTCTTGGGTATCACTGTCAAGCAACCTGTCATTAGCACAACATTACGTCCCGCTAATTAATATTGAAATGATCGTGGCAGCAAGGAAGGGAGATAAAATAGCACCGTTTTGCTGGGCAAAATGGAACAGCTGGAGAACCCCTGAAGCCCTCGCCTCCCTTTTCAGGGAGGTTGCACCGAGTTTTGAGGCGTGTTGCCATTTCACCGGCTAACGAACTGTGTCAAACGTGGAGATAATGCTCACCAAAAGAAAATGAGCTCGGGCTGGCTGCTACGAGCCCTCAGAGTAACCGTGAGCGCCGCTAACGGAACTGCTGCACCACCCCGACCCCCCTGGTGTGGAGCAGCCCCGTGCTGGGGGGGCTCGGCAGAAACTCAGCACTGAGCGTTTCACCCGTGGCTATTGCTCTGCACCCGCCCCAGCCCGGCGGGGTCGAAGGACTCTGCAGCCTGCGTTCGTGGAGGCCAAAAAAAGTCTTTTAAACGTCTGTGAGTTGTAGAAACGCAAGTGAGCTCAGCCAAGGGCGGCTTGCAGCAAGAGACGGTGTGAACGGAACCACAGGCAATGGTGCAAAACTTTCCAGTGGCGCCAGG
>NW_010406119.1:0-277 GCF_000710305.1 Buceros rhinoceros silvestris | reverse complement strand
CCGTTTGTCCACCTGGCGTGGAGCCCGGGGGCGGCGGCGCCGCCTCTGCTCGCTGCTGAACACCAGCGGCTGTCAGCAACGGATTTCCTCGGTTCTGATACACAGAAATTCAGCGTTTTTAAACGATCGGCCAAAACTGAAGCCTGTCGAGCCGCGGGCTGGGGCTGCCCTGGCCAGGAGGGGCTCCTGAGCGCAGCCCGCTCCCGCAGCGAGGTGCTGGGTTCTCAGACGGGCGCTGGGGCGAGCGCGCGGGTCTCAGCCCATGGGTTCTGCCTCT
>NW_010406118.1:97275-121088 GCF_000710305.1 Buceros rhinoceros silvestris | reverse complement strand
TGGACACGCTTTGTCTGACCCTGCAGTTGAGACCTGTCTGGCTTGGGAGACCCCACTGGAGGCACATGCCACCACCAGCACAGCTCTCAACCTCGCAAGGGCATGCAAGCTCCTTCCCCATGGCAAGGGGGTGCCCATGAAAGAGCTTGTAAAATGTAATGCAAAGAGAACAGAGTAATTGAAGTGTGGGTGGGTTTTTATTGTTTTGTTTTGTTATTCTTGGTGACTTATTAGTGCTCAACATCTCACATAAGCGATCTCTGAAAGGGAAAAGTCAGGCTATACTGGTCAGAATGAAACCGATTGCTTTGGGCATCTGTTCTGATGTATTGTTTAATATTAAACGCACTTCAACAGCAATTGCATTTGTCTAACGGGATTTTAATTTAGGAAATCTATTTCCCTGGCAGCCAGCCCTAATGCTTCAGCTGGATGGTGTTCGTTGGTGTGGCACATCAACAACATCACTTAGATACTATAAGAAATGAAAAATGTTTTATGGTCGTCGCAATGAGAGGAGAGTGAGAAGCAACAGCAACACTAGTTCCCTGGAATTTTCTTTGGAGATAACTGTTCTTGAAGTTTCTGTGGCTGTGCAAAGCTGTATTATTTTTGGCAAGAATTGTAGATTTTTTTGTTTGTTTGTTTGTTTCCTGGTGGCTCTGACTGCAGAGGTCATGTCACCACTGTAATTCACCAGTTTGGCTGTGGGTTGTGTGCAGAAACTCGATGTGATATTCAGAGCCTGTTCTGTTTTGGCCAGAAGAAAAGGGGGAAGAATTGCTTGGCTTTAGGGTTTTGGCTAATGCTACACTCAACTTGCAGAGAGCGGCAGTGGCTAGTGCTGCTGGCGCGCCTGGGATCAGACTGGAGTCCGATCAAAGCCCCAGGCCAGACAAAGGGATGCGAAGGAAAGAGCCGTGTGGCTTTAGCTTGTGGCAGTTTAGAGTGAAAACAAGTACATTACTACGGAAGTGTTTGAAGTTGCTTAAATAAAGCTTAAGTTCTGGAACATGTGTGAGTTGTTGCAGAAGCATTTCTTGTAAGTTTATTGGCATAACTCTTCTGGAGGCTGCAAGCAGCCTGAAAGCATCAGGTTGGAGAGCTGTCAGCTGCTTCTGCTCATTCCTGTGGGGCACTGGTATTGAAATTTGTAATAGTTTGTGTGTAGATAATGTTCACTGGTGCTGTTAACCTGCTTATTCATTTGTGATATTTTTTTTTCTTGTATGTTTGTATCTAAAAGACGGGGGTGATCAGGAGCTCAGACTTGTCTCATGGGAAATAGAAGTCCATTAAAAGATTTCTTGAAGTGTGTTCCTTTTTCAGGGCCAAAGACCTCAAAAATATTTTTCTTTTTTTACAAAATTAAGTTTTTTAAAAAAACTGGAATAGTTTTTATTAAAATCTGTTAGTGATCTGAAACAGTAAGGGCTGATGTGACTTGAATTTGTAGCTCACCCTTGGAAATGTGGTTTGTTATCAGGTCTCTTTCACTTTGACACTCTTTAACTATGCCAGAGCCCCCAGTTAGGTTTTCCACATAACCTTTCTGCATGACATGCTTTTCTGTTTGAGGTCCTGTCCGTACTGAACCTCTGCACTGTTCTGCTGTAAAGCAGCTGTTACATTTTTCAGCTTGGAGGTTTAAGAATGAGTAAGTTCTCTTGGCCATTTTGATTGCATGTTCACTGAAACTGAGGACGCTGAGAAACCCCTTGCTTTCTAAAGGCACCCGTTCGTTATGAGAATTGATACTGAGCACTTCAGTCTATGGCGGGCCCCTGCTGTAACAGAAATAGAACGAGAAGCCTGGCCATCATCCAGGTCATTGTTTGCTGCAGTTGTCATTGGCGTTTTATTTTTGGATAAGGATAAGGGAAAGTGACTTAAAAGCCAGTAAGTCTCAGAATGAGACAGGGTAATGTTTTCGTTATACCATGTGCTGTAACAATTTTATGTATAAAAGTACTATTAAATTCTGAAACACTTAAAATTGAATGTAAAATTAACCACAGCTTGTTCTGTAATGAAAGTACAAGTTTACCTGCTTTATAATATTTTAATCTCATACAACAGGCAGTATCTGAATCATATAGATGTATTTCCCTTGCGAACTCAACTCACTTATAAATCTGTAACACCGTGGATGAGTTTATAATAATTTATAGAGTAATATGTAGAAGACAAAATAGACAAGGAAGGTGAATTCTGTATAAGTTAAACCCCACTGACATCCTCTTCCTACAGAGGGTTAGGGTGCTGCACGTGTATACCTGGCAGGTTTGCAGGATCTGGCTCTCTGATCCCTTACAGGTTTAAATATACAGGAAAAATCTGTGATGCTTTTTCTGTTTGTTTTTTTTTTTTTTTTTACATCTGGCAGGTTTGCAGGATCTGGCTCTCTGATCCCTTACAGGTTTAAATATACAGGAAAAATCTGTGATGCTTTTTCTGTTTGTTTTTTTTTTTTTTTTACATCTGGCAAAGTTTTTTTTTTTTAGCTCTCTGGTGCTTTTGCATTGCAATTCAAAGTATGATATGCTATTCATATCCTCCTTCTAATGTGTAGTATTAACAGGGTTGCATTTTTACTGAAATACTTCTGTGGGTGTGGATTATTCCTGAATAAAAAGGGATGTGCTGATATTTGAACCATAATAAAAGCATTGGAGCAAAAGGGTTTACTCTCAGGCACAGTTCTGAGGCAGAACAGATTTTCTACAAGAAATCTTCCCTTCCTAAAATCATCACTGTGGGCACTTAAGTTTAGAATATCTTAGTGAGGTACTTCAAAGGAATGTTACCATTCAGAAAGTTTTGAACAATTGACCTTCAAAAGAGTGGGCCACTTGAAATACATTAAAATAAGTTCCTAAAAAAAGAGTTGGCCACTTGAAAATATAGGAAAATAAGTTCCTAAAAGTACAATCACTTGTAAGCACAGAAGTTGGTGGGAGAGGTGGAGGCAGTTTTGGTTTTATTGGTTTTGTTTTCTTGTTCTATGCTAAAGTTCCAGTCTGTAAGGTGGGGAGTAGTTGAACTTCCAAATTCCAGTGGGTTTAATGGAAATCCAAATTTCAGTTGATCTAGTACTTGAATGCTCTTGTAATGAGGGTCATGCAAATAGCTTGGGTAACTAGTCTTCCATTGTTAGTTTGGTTCACTGTTTCATGAATCAGAATAGAACAGAAATCCATAAGCTGAACACAACTTCTAAAACTTAAACCGGAAAAGATAACTTACCTTCTTAATGCTGAAGCTAGAAAAAAACCCAAAAGCTACTTTAAGAAAAGTTTTATGGAAGAAGAAGACACAGAAGCTGTCTGTGCTTAAATGGAACATTCTCCTTATAAACAAACAAACAAAACCCCAAAGCACCCCTGAATGTGCAGAGTTAATGCAGATATCGGATTTGTACCAATTTTTAAGTTACAGAAACTTATTAAGGGAAAATTTGAACTCAAAGATTCATGTTTCTTGCTCTTGTGAAGCATAAAAAGAACTGAATTTTCTGGGCAAACAGCTTTCATAAATGGTGCTAGAAATCTAGATTTTAGTGTTCAGGACCTGTGCTTTGTGCAGTAGAAGCTTTAGGTTTTACATTGTTGGAAAACAGCAATATCCCACTTTCCCTGCTCCGCTCTGAGAAACATTTCTGTTTTCTGTGGTGCCAGATATGAGTCCTTCCCTCCTCCTAGTCTGGGCATAAGTATCAAGGACACAAGGAGTACATTAGTTTGTGTTAGTTACATGAATCTGTGGTGGAATAGAAAGTTCTTTTGTTTAAAAATAAATAAATAAAAGCACTGTAAGTTAGGGAAGACAGCCTCTTTCTGTGTAATCCCACTTCATGGCCATGTCTCTCTTCTGAAACGGGAAGAAAAGATTAAGTAGCTAAAGCAGACGAGCAGCTTCCTGCAAATTCCCAGTTCAAGGCTGTGCGAAAAGGACCTACATATGCTCCTTGTAGAGGAAATTATTTTTACCGCTGTCTGCAGCATTCGTGATGCTTTGGGAGGGCACAGAGGGGAGACAGTGACCTAGTGTTGGAGAAAGTGGTGTAAGATGGGAATTGAATAGCTCTACCTTTAACTGATCACAAAGGTCCAGGTGAACTGAAGGTTTTAGAGATGTTTTCATTAGCAAAATAAATCAGTTTCTTCACAGTGAAGGCAGCTGTAACAGTAGTGTGTAGCTGTAAGTTTTAATGCTGAAGTAATCAAGGAGAGCATATTAGTCATGTGGGTTGTGTTCAGTGCAGGGGTAGCTGTGCAATGGAACGGTGTGTGCAGGTGGCCAGAGGACCAGAGGATTTCCACATGAAACTTTTCCAAGGTCGACTTATTATCCCCATGCTGTATCTGCTTTTCTTTCCCCTACTCCTTCTTGCAATAATTCTTGGTCAGGGTATGTATAATGAGTTCCAAACTCCTTGACAAATGCAAGGTTCCAAATTTCTGGACTGGCAGCTCACTGAATCGCTATAGGTGTCCTTCGATGATGAAGAGACGTTTCTCTTTTGCTCTGTGTGCCCAGATGCACAAGTGTGTTTTCTTTCCCGTAGAAGGAGAGGTGGTTTTCAGCATTGACAGAAATAGTTTGTGGGGTTTTTTTACAGTATGATTTTCAGGTAGTGCCAGGGCAAAATTAAATTAAATGTTGTATTTTTGTTTTCTTCCAGTTAAAGCGATAGAATTTATTACAAGAATTCAGTTGTTAACTGTTTGGTTTAAATCCCAAAAACTTGCTTTTGATTATGCTATAAAGTGTGATCTTAAGAGGTGAAATGCATTTGCTAGCAAAGTTGCAAAGTCAAGGAATTTTTTTTCATCCCTCCTACACTTTCAAGCTATAGCTGTAGTCTAAAGGTGTGCTTTTAGTGTTAATTGGATGTTAATGGTAATAATACAGCTCTACCAATGCTCCTCTGGGTCTTTTCCGAGGTGATTGACACCACATTGTTCTTAAATAAATAAATACAAAATAAGAATAAGAAAGGACCATTCTCTGAAATCTCCCCTGCAACAGAGCTCTGGAAGGGCAGAACATGTTGCCACAGGGCCAGATCTACGCCTGTACGTGTCACACAGTAACAGAAACACTGTTCCCCTGATTATGTAGGCAAGCTTAGTTTGTCACCTGAAGAATCTAGGAACAGGGTCTCCAAAACTTACAAACTGTTGTGTTAAGATGGAGTCTTTAGAGTACATTTGGTTTGGTTTTTTTTTATTTGTCTGCTTCACGGTTGACCCATGCCTGGGGAAAGAATGAGAGCCTATTTCAGGAAATGAAGCATTTAATGTGCTTGCAAAAACGCAGCATTCCTGTGTGGTGATTGGCAGAGACCCTGTTTAACTGCTTCCCATTCCTTTAGTATTTGGAACTAATGTTTTGTGCTCCTTGGCATCAAGTGAACTGTTCCGCTGTTTTCTGCGTGCAGTTCCCTTAAAGCGGTTAAATACACGGTCTAAAGGATTATCTTCTGCTGCTCTCCCTTCTCCTGAAAGTCTCAATCATTGTTTTCTTTTTCCCTTTAATCCTCCAATCTCAAACCCTTTTGACTTGCTTCCTGGTCCTTAGTCTTGAACTCCCTTAGACTTCTGCCCCCGGAGTGGAGGTGGTTATAATGGCTGTGCCTATGCTCTAGTCACAGCTCCGTTTCTTGAGCAGTTGCCCTGACCACCTGCAAACCATGGTTCTAGTTTGTTTGAAGGAGAATTGTTTTTGTTGTCCTTACTTTGATGTTTCGGACCCTAAATCTAGCAGTTCAGCTACTGATCTCTAAGTGTTGTAGCAGTTTCTGCAAAACTAGAGGTTTGGTAATCCTGAAGATGGTCAGGCCCGCACTTGCCACTCTGGAGCACTATGTTTATTGCTAGCTGAGCTGCCTTGCTTTAAGAGTTTGATCTTAGCTGTTAATATAGCACTGCCTTCTCCAGGAGCATTCTGGCTCCAGTGCACTGATCATGCAAGATCTTGGCAGAAAAATTGAACGTGTATTGGCAACTTTTATAGCAGGATTTGTGGTAAAATGGAGTTGGCAGTCCAGCAGAGCCACATAATAAAACAGAATTGAAAATATGCCATGCTTTTGGCCAGCCTTTCAATAGGTTGTTTCTGTGCTTTGTACACTACCACTTGTATCTCCAGTCATGTGAGATGATAGGGATTGATGTCGTTCTAAACAGGGTTAAAAAACTTAGAATCCAGCGATCCAAAAGACACTCCCTGTTCCTCTGCACTTCCCCGCTATTCTTCTGTCCACCCAGTTTCTCTAGTCTTATGTAGTTAAATTAACAGCACATTTTGGTGTCTACTAAGGCTTGAAAGAATCGATTAATCTAAATAAATCATCATATATTTATTTAAATGAGGATTCACACAAAACCATCTAGGGGGTTGTGGGAAGAGGGTCTGGAAACCTTCCTAAGGTATACAGGAAAGCCCATCCCTCTAGACTTACAATGTTTCTACCTCCTGAGACCACACTGTCAAAGGAGTATGGGGACTAGGCCAGACTGGAGAGGAAAGCACGTGTTGGAGCTTGCCAGGAGTGAGGATGCAACAGTGGGAATCCAATGCTGCTTGCTGTTCGCTTCCTCCCAATTCATTTCTCTCCAGAGCAGAGGTGGTCCTCACTTACCATCCTTCTCCCACTAATTTACTAAGCTTAGTAAGCTTAATGACAGTTGGGGACAGCGGTGGTCTTTCTGTTGCAGAGTTTAGGCAGAATCATTAGCTTTATTTCTATTAAATTAACAATTAAAACAACATTCATTTGTACAGTGCTGGTCCTGATGGAATTCTGGTTCAGGGCTGGGGTTTGCAGGCGG
This sequence comes from Buceros rhinoceros silvestris, assembly GCF_000710305.1. Taxonomy (NCBI): domain Eukaryota; kingdom Metazoa; phylum Chordata; class Aves; order Bucerotiformes; family Bucerotidae; genus Buceros; species Buceros rhinoceros. The sequence goes on along the minus strand of NW_010406118.1, from coordinate 114,252 downwards.
TACTGTCAGGCAAACAATGAGCGTGCAAATGACACTGCTTCCTCTTTAAAAATTCACTGGGCATGTTGAATTTCATTTGCTTCAGCTCAAAAGAACAAAAAACCTCAAGAGCTTCTTTACCAATAATAATTTTTTCTCTAAATATCTTGAGTTCTTACTAGTGGCTAATGGTGTGTGGTGGTTGACTCTATATTTGAAAGAAATAAAACCAGTGTTCCGTTCTGTTTTTCAGAGAACGCAGACTCGATTGATCTCAAACAGTTTTTCGACCTGCATTTCTCACATATATATTATGTGTTCTTTGAAAACTTTGTGACTATCGAAGTAGGCCTTAAACAGAAAGGTAAGTGTTGCAGACAGAACGCTTTTTGTCTTGGTGCTCTTGTGTTTTTTATAAAATAAAGCAGGATGTTATAAATAAAGTGTCTGTGGTCACAAATGGCAACATGAGCTGTGCACTGACTCGGCGAACAAAGGCAGAGCAGTTAGAGGGGCATGTGGTGGAGGTGAGCAGGGACCCTTTCTTCTCTGACTGGTTTTGCCCTTTCGCAAAGTGAGGATTCTTAAGGTGTTACGTTTCTTGTGTTCTGCAGAGTTATTCCAAGTTTTGTTTAACAAGATATTGTGTAACTTAATCTCTGTCAGCCACTGATGCCATAATAGAAAGTTCCACAAACTGTAGCTGTTATAAACCATAACTGTGAAATACAATTTTTTTACTTGGAGAGAATGCAAATTACGGTTGTAGAAATGCATGGTTTTATTTTACACGTGTGAGGATCTTTGTCAGTGTCCTTTACGTTTTGTTGGGATAATGAAAGTGTATCTTCTGTTTATTTTTAATTGCCTCTAGGTCACAAATCTCAGAGAGAAGAATTAGATTCTATTCTTTTTATTTTTGAGGTAAGATAACTGGAGTATTCCTGTATGAGTTTTTGGAATTAAGTCTTGTTAAATAATAGCAGTGCAGCTATTCTACAGTTGTCTGGAAATAAGCTTCATGTTTAACTGCATTCCTTTTTCCTTTTGCCTGAGACTGAATATAGGTGCTTTGTGTGAGAAGAAAAAATGCAGTAAGATGTCTTAACTGCACAAAGATGTCTTCTGCATCTGCAGATAGTTCATTACTTTTTGGTGGTGGTGTTTCTCCTCCCTGTTTCCGCTGTATTATGCACTTTGAAATTCTTATAAAGGTGATCTTTGATTAGTCATGATCCTTTTCAGCTTTTAATTGCATATTATCTCTTAATTTTTTTTTGGTAAGAGAGTACTCCTGCAGAATTATTTTTTGTAATTTTGGTATTTTTCATAATTTTTTGTTTTATATATAAATATTATTTTTTAAAAGAGTTATTATTTGAAAATACCATTTCACAATATCTTTTCCAAAAGCTTATCTTGACTTAATTAAGATGAATTAGAAACTAATTTAATGAAATTGGAACATTTCCGAGCAAAGAATATAATTTAGAAATAGCTTAGAATGTCAATTTTTTGTCTTTCCTTTTTGACGGAGGCTTCTAAGAACAGAACGAGGGTTGTGGTTTTTAGGAATGTGTACAACTGAAAGCTGGTGAATGCTTATCACATGGTTGAATACAAATTCAAGATTTTATTTTAGTAAGTACATTGGTGCTCAAAACAGTAGAGTTAACTGTTAACGGGGAGTGAGTCTGAAGAGAGCTATGGTGCATTTGTTCACTGGTTCCTACAAAAAGGCATATTAGGTGACTTGTGCTTTGGAGTCAGTTCCACAGGCTGCTGGAGGGCCACAGCCAGGATTCATTTGGGTTATTTACAAGTTGCTAATGCCTCTAGTGTAAATGTTGAGGAGGTACGTAACAGATTTCTAATTGCCTCTGTCACTCTGTGCTCTGTTTCTTACCCTCTGAAGATGACCACCGCCAGTCCGGCTGGAGTGGTGTTAGACCATTATTGCCCCAGGTCTTTTCCTCATTGTTTTACTGTAGCTCATTGCCCCTCTGCTGAGAAGGCTGATCAAATGTTTGCTTGTGCCACAGAAGCAAGGTGGCAGATGAGCATCCTACCCTAAGCCACTATAGAGGTGGAATGACCTAATACAACCTGTTGTGAACCAGAACAACTAAGACAGATACTCATCCCATTCCAGTCCCTCTGTGGTGAGCAATATCCAGCGTAGAGGCAGTGGAGCCGCATAAACTTCACATAAATCTGAAGTCTCCAAGGCAGGACTTGCCAGACAGTCTGTCAGAGCCTTTGGACTCCTTAGTTTTAGGAATGGGATTATCCTGAAAGGACAGTAATGCTTCCAAGGAAAGCATTTTCTAAGTTAACCCTTCAGCTTCTGATGCTTTGTAAAAGTGCTCTTTGGGCTTCTGAGAGTGGTAGCTGCAACAGAGATCCTTGGGTTCTGTTTTTTGTAGAAAATTTTGCAACTCCTTCCGGAAAGGATTCATCAGAGATGGCAGTTTCATAGTATTGGTAAGTTGATTGTCTTTCTATCTGTCTTTTTAAATTTTATTTTTTTTTTTATTAGTAGCTAGTAGTACTTTGTGCTACTTGTTTCCTTAACCTTTAAATGACGTAACAGGAATGATGGTCTTGAGGCTTTTGCAAGCTAGGGGAAGGAAAAAAAAAACATTAAAACAAACAAAACAACCCCACCAATGTAATGGATGCTCTTCTAAATAGAATTAAATCTGGGAATCTGGAAATAGAAAAGTGGCTGAGAAAGAGCAAGGGCCAATGGAAAATTGCTTTGTAATTATCTTTGTAATTATTTTTTCCCAAATTTTTACTAATAAATTTCAAAATTGGGGTGAGGTCTGTATTTGTAAGTGGGGAGTGCTGGTATTATGCACACTAATGACTTGAGAATCATTCATTTTTAATGTACACAACCCAAAAAGTCCTTGGGGAAAGATGTTACGGGTTATAAGAAGCTATGAAAGGTGATCTTTCGTTTTTCCTTCTGGCATTGAGAGTTGCCTGAGGATATCAAGTTCACCAAGATTAATTGGAGATTGCCAAGGACTTGTTTAAAAGTTACTATCAAGTCTGACCGAGAACTCTGACATCTTACTTAACAAAGAACGAACAGATACATATTTTTTCCCCTTCTTTTTAGGGTTGATTTTAAAGAAGCTTCTTCACACTGGAAATTCATTAAAGGTATTGGAAAAAATTACGTACTACTTTTGTCTAAAATACTTAAAAATACAAATAAGAACATAAGGGTGAACTTTTATGGTAAAAGCACAGGAATGAGAACCAGATCATGACTTGCGCGTCATGAAAGAACGGCTTGAAATCACCAGCTTTACCTCAGAACTATCTACGCCAAAGAGACCTGTTGTTGGGTAGCATAGTAATGGTTGACCGTGGGTCAGAAGCCACCCAGGTAGTTCTGATACTGCAGCAACCACCGTGCCACTCCTCTTTAAACCACCTACAGGCCTGGCTGGTGCTGGAATTCCCCAGTGAGAGCCTGGAGGACACTGCTCTAGAACTGCATCACCTTTGATTTGAAGAAGTACTGAAAGAGGGTAGAACAGGTTCTGCTGCTGCAAAAAGCTCGTTCTGTTATTACATTTCACAAATGCATTTACAAATTTTATGATGGTCTTTGTATATTCTGAAAAACTCACGTGGCATCTTGCAGTGCTGTAATCAAGCAAGTGACCAGACACATACTGGTTTTCTTCCTCTTCTGTTAGAGAAAACCCTGTGAAAGAGGTTCTGTGAGACAAGCAGCAGTGAACGTGCAAGGGTTGTCCTTGCATTTAAGCAGGAGCAACAGATGTGCTCACTTTGCTGTCATTGCTGGTGGTTGGACTGTTTGCCTCTTCTCATCTTTTCTACCACTCCCGTTCTTCTCCCTCCAGGACAAATGGAAATGCTTTTGTATGTTCTTGGACAAGCTAACTTGTTCCATTTTTTTCCTTTAAGATCCGGCGAGAGGGCGTGCGTCTCTTTCTTTTGTGGCTGCAAGCACTTCAAAATAACTGTAGTAGAGAACAATTATGGATGTTTTCTTGCTTGATTCCTGGATTTTCATCACCACAGTCTGAATATGGCCCCCGAACACTAGATAATCTCATTAACCCTCCACTTAATGTTCAAGAAAGTAAGTAATTTGGTAATGTTACTCAATTCTCTACATAATTCAATTCTCAGCACAGAAGAGGCAAGTTGAAGTAACAAAGAGCTAACATACATATGTACCCAGGGAAATTATGGAGCTGTTAATGAGTTTCTTGGCAGTTTACCAGCTCTTCTTCCAGTAATAACTTTCCCTTCAGGGTGGGCTGTTTTCTGTTTAGTGGTGGTGGTGTTTTGTTTAAAATATAGCTATAGAAGCTTAAGACATAGCGGGTGAAAATAAACTGACTGATTTTATGTGATTCTTCCTTTGAGTTACAAGCAGATGCTGCATCTGCTGCGAACTCGCACAGGCAGATTCTGCTGCTGAGCAGTGTTCACCCTGGCTTTGGCCATCCTCTAGGTTTCAAGCTGTGCAAAGCAGTTTCTGGTGTGGCCTTCCAGAGAATGAGTGGTTGTTAGGGCCATGCATAAAGCCAGATAGTTGCTCTTCTTGTTGTGTCTGTGTATTACCAGGCAGTTAAAGCTGTGGTATTCTTGTGGCTCAGAACCTTTCGAAAGAATTGGACCTTGTGCATTGCAAAACCTGAGGTCAGAAAGGTCTGCATCAGTGGAGAAGCTTGAATGTTCTAAGATGAGCTTTTTATACTGTATCTTTTTTTTTTTTTTAATGTGAAGGACATCATCATGCCTTTAATTAAACAGATGAGGGTGATTTTTCTCTTAGGATGATTTTTACAACAGTTTTTTCTTTGTTCACTCCTGCCACAAGAAGCAAATACTGGTTGCCTTGGGGAGCCTCTTGCCTCATAACTCAGTTAGTAGGATTTTAGGCTCATTTATTAATGAATTGTAGTTGGATGGGGTCATAGGTGCAAACTGTGCATTCACATAAATCTGAATAAGAAGCTGACCACTTTTTCCTCTCAATGTTAAGTACTGTTGCCATTTTTCCACCTCCACCCAGCATTTTAGAGCTGACACAGGCATCGCTGGTAGAAGCAAACAGTGTCTCCTTGACTGGTAACTAATTTACTGAAGCTTAGGAGATGAATTTTGTGGCAGGATAGTTCTGCAGATAAAAGTTTGCTACATACTTTAAGCCCTGTGTTGTTATATCTCTACAACAGGAAAGGAGGAGCAAATCTAAAGGGAATGTAGGCAGCATAGAAATGCAGAGTGCAAAGAGTGAAATGCGAACATCTAACTACAGGAATGAATGCAAGAAACTGGAGTAGCTTCAGTGTTAGAGGTAAAGGAGGGATAGAGCTAGAGAAAGAGAACATAAATGTAACTGAGCAGCTGCTAAATAAAGATTTGGCATTTGTGCGACACATGTTACGCTGTTGTTTGCATAAATTCCAAATGAAATGGATTACGCCTTTTGGAAAAATTGGTTCTTGGCAGGTAGATTCCCCAGATGCACAAGAACAACTTAGTTATTATCTGCTGTGGTTTTGTCTACATAGGAAATCAGTTCTGTGGTGGTATATTAGCCAAAATTTCCCAATTTTCATTAATCCGTGGGTGGCTTGTTTTGCCCATAACTGTCTCCGCTTACCCCAGAACATTTCTATTTTTGTAACATTTATACGTAGGAAGAAATGGTTTAAATGTTAGACATACTTATTTTCCTTTTTTTTTTTACTTAGCTCAAGTGACTATAGAGGAAATCACTCCACTTGTTCCTCCACAATCAGGAGATAAAGGACAAGAAGATTTAACCAGTTATTTCTTAGAAGCACTTTTGAAATACATAGTAATTCAGGTATGTTCTTTAGTTTTCAGGCAAACAAATATGGAAACACTAACACCTCGTTGTCCATTATGAGAAGGTGTTTACTAGTATCACTGCAAATGTATATAAAAATGTTTTAAATATTCTTCCCCCTCGCCCCTCCCACAAGTGTCCTTTGTAAAAAGCAAATTTTCCTAGAAAACCTTCACTACTTTTCTGTGTGAAGTCATAGGCCTGTTGCCACAGAGTCTTGCATCAGACTGGAGCATGGATCAAAACCAAGACTTGTCAGTCACCCTTCCCTTTTTCATCTCCCCCTTCCAACCCTGTTGCCTTCAAGCAGTGAAAGGATCAATTGGACTCACTCTTACCATGTGAGTTTGGTGGTGGACAGGGACTTTGCTTTTCAGACTAAGGGGAAACTTCTAACTGAAAGCAGTGGATTTTTGTAATAATGGGCTTTTAACAAGTTGCAAACTTTTGCTGGCCTTTTCTCTAGGTTTATACTTGGGGCTGGCTGATAAAACCAGACGGAAATAGGATTTCAGACTCAGTGGTTTGTAAGGCTGTAAGTCTCTGTGCTTAGGGTCATATTTTCCCTCCAGCTATACTTCTGGAAATGCTGCTGTTAGAACTTTCCCATTCTTTAATGGAAACACTGAGCTACTGGGTAGCCCAGGTTCATAGAAATGCCCCGAGGTGTTCAGAGCATAACACAGTGGTGATGGCTTACTAGCAAGAGATTGTGAGGTTTTGGGGGGTTTGGTGTTGTGGGTTTTTTTTTTTTTCTCCTGAGCAACAAGATATTTACTGTCCAGATCTTGCAGGGATGATGCCATGACTCGTGTTGTTATCTTAAATACAGTTTCTGGGACTTCAGCTTTAGGAGACCTGTAGGCTCAGGTGTAATAAGAGAACACTGCACAGAGAAAACGTGGGATTACTGCTACAGCTGAGCCAGTGAACCTCTTCAAAAGAGAACAATGGCAAACAGTACATATTCGGAATACTTCAGATCTGCAAAGCTTATGACTGAGATTCTGCTTGAAAGCAGCTGCACTGCTGTGATTACACTCCCTTAGTGGCATTGTGATGTGAGCCCCTGGTAGTAAGATCCTGCAGATCCCAAGCTACCTAAAAGGCAGATTATAGAGCTAAACTGTGCACAGAGAATGAAGACTTAAACAAGTGCCTAATCCACAGTGTGCAACTTGGGCACAAGCTGTGTCGTTCCCTTCGTACTTTGATACTTCCGTGATCTAAGCTAGCACTTGAGAGGCCTAGCACAGGGCATGACGAGCTCCCATCCAAAACTGTGGATGGGAAACTAGCTATTGTATTTTACATAATAGAATTGCTGGCCAGTTAGCACATGCTGCTTCTGAGCCTGCTCTGCTGTTGTATGCCCAGCAAACTGCTTGAATGCCCAACGTGCTGCAGGTGTTCCAGGGTACTGCCTTCTGGATCGACTTGTCCAGTAGAACCCAGTTGGGTATCTGAAGATGGAAGTGCAAAACTACGGGCAGCATTAAACTGAAATATTTCATGGCTTCCCTTTCTGTATCTTACACCGTGAACTTGCAGTGCTGGAGTAATTTGCAACCTCATTTTGTTGCTTCCAGCATCTCCCAGTTTGAATAGATGTCATCATATTTGTGATTTGTTGGGTAACCTTAATGAAAACTGTTCACTCTGAGTACCCTATACATTCTTGAAGACAACCGCCCTTTCTGTAATGAATTGGTAGTATTATATTTGAATTTAGATAAGCAATTGAGACAGATGTCATAGAAGTTGTTCACTCTGTGAATACTAGTCTTTTGCTGAAGTCTCTTTAGAGGATCTGATAGTTTCAAGCTGAATTGATGCTAAGCTCTGCTAAAGGATTTTTGTGTCACTAATATCTACATATTAGACAACAGTTCTATTGAATTATATTGAGGGAGTTATATATGTGTGTGTCTGTGTATATTTACACACACACATATGTATATATATATATTCCAGTCTAAAGGCCCATTGCCCTGAAAATAGATCATAATAGAATTGTGGGCTTTAAGCAATAGAATGGGGGGGGAAGGGTGTTGGGGGGTGTTTGAAGAAAAATAAAAAAAAAAAGGAAAAGCTTCCATTTATTTTATTTGTGGTAGACTTGGCAGATTACCCAGCTCTGCAGGCAGATGCATTCTCCAAGATAAAGATGGAAACTGCGTGTTGGGTTTATTGTGAGGGAGAGCTTTTCATACTTTTCAGTAGGAAAACATTTTGTAGTGGGGAAGGCTTAGCCCTCATGATCTATGAAAGCAGATTTGTATAATTCAACTTCAAAGTTGTATCTTCTGCTGCCTGTGGTTGACAGATTAGATTGTTTCATATTGTCAGCCACACAAATCAAGCCAAGTACCTATTGTAATGAATAAATGGATGCTTCTTAGTTGAATTGGATTGAAAGAAATTGTCAAACAAACGTTCAGAGTAGCACGGGTAATTGTCCTTTTCTTAAAACATTTTGAAATACAAAAAGTTTTATTAAAAACAATCACTTTCGGTTTATTCCCTGACTTGGCAAGATGTCCATAAAAGCAGATGTATTTGTTGGGTTTAGTATTTGATGTGTTCCAAGTTCATTCTCTGAAGAAACATTTTGTAAGATAACAGTCTCTGTTTCACTGACGTTTCCTAGCTAGTTTCTGCTCCATCTTTCTAAAAGTGTTTATTAAAATGTGTATGATTTTGTCCAAAGAAATAGCTTAAAAAGAAGACATTTCATCAGTCATATTTCTCTTCTACTTCCAGATGTTTACTTTATCCAACTTGTTTTTTTTAAGGTTAAGAGTTTAGAATGGAAGAACAAGGAAAACCAGGAAAAGGGATTTTCGTTTTTATTCTCAAATTTTAAGAAATACTACTTACCTTCTATTTTCCCCAACATCTGTAAGGAGACCAGCTTGTATAACCCTATACTTGGTAAGTGTTAGCACAGCTGATAAAATCATTGCATTTTCTTTAATGGGAGTATAGGAAAGCAATTTTTTTTGCTTCAGTCATGTTACCCATAAAGAACATTCTCCAAAAGCATTTCTTATGAAATAACAAGTTATGGTTCCTGTTCATGGTTTTCAGTTCTCTGTTCGTGAAGGCACCTTTCTTTAGAGTCAGTCTTGCTGTATTAACCTGATTCAGGTAAATGAAATGTTCTTGTAAAACAGTTCTGTAATGTCACTTCTGTTGTTGATTTAAGTTGTGCTCTGCCGCGAAACTACTGCTGCTTAGATAAAAGGTGTTAGTGTGCTGTTCTTTGGAGTGTTGGCTTTATCTGTACAGAGTCATAGTGTTCAGATCATACGGTGCTTGCTCCTAGTTCAGACAGGGCAATGTTAGTTATGTTGTTGTGGTAGCTGTATTTTGTCAAAAGCTTACAGTGAGAAGAGAAGCTGGGGTCTAACACAACCTTCAAAGCTGATGGTGCTGGAATGTAGCTTTCTGTATAGAGTGGAATCTCAGGTGTTTGCTGAGCAACCTAACTAGAGTTTTGCTCAGAGGTTTTTAGCCTGGTCTAAACTAGAATGTTGTTTGCAGATCTTGATTTTGGTAGCTCAGGTCCTCACGCACCCATGCACATGTTGGTTGTAAGCCAAGAGCGTTCAAGACCCTGGTTTGCAAAGTAGTACCATGTATACAGGCTTTAAGCTGCTTTTCACTGCTTGAATAATACGGACACCTCACTGCTCCTCTTACCTGTCGACGCAGCATCATCTCACAAGGATTAGTAGTGATCTCCAGACACAATTCTATATTCTGAAATCAAGCTGTTGGGGAAGTTCCTTGAAAAGGTCTGAGTTTCTGCCAGTCCATGTACATGTATTTGGATGTCACTTTCTTCAGAGACGGATGTTTCAAAACCATATTTTTCTGGGAAAGACAGAATGGACCTTCTCATCTAGGGGAGAAGAAACAGTGTAAATGCAGTCATAAGCAACAGCAGAACAAGAGTTGTGTGAAGATACCGAAGAGGTTCAGTGATAGAATAGCTACAAGAGGGATGGTTAGCAACACTGAGAAAACAAACCTACTGCTGCTTGATGTCCTCGAACAAGAAATGTGGAAACGTTATTTTCTCTTTCCATGAAGATCTTTGATTAAATTCTTCCATAGAATTGTTACTGTAGTCCCCTCTTTTTCTGTGAACCATAAACAAGAAATTTCCAAGGCCTTAGTAAAGAAGAGGACAATGGTGAACAAGGAGAAGAAATGGGCACAGATCTCCAAAACTACTGTCAGTGCCTAAAACTTTGCAAAGTCAGCAACAGTGATGAGAGAGAATACATTAATGAAAGCAGCAGAAGCACTGGTAAGTAGAATAGCCTTTTCTCCTCCAAGAAGTTCTTTTTTGGCATGCATCTTTCCACCCTATTTGAAATCAGTCCTGTGTCAGTTCTGAAGAAAATTGACTGCATTTAGGCAGAAAACAGGGCAAACTTGGGCACTGAGCATGCTACTGAAACCAGTGCTTAGGCTACTGGTGTAATGTTTAATTTAGGAGAAGTCATGAGGTACAAATCAAACCAGTAAGCAAGCACTGATACAGGGCTTTATTTGAGATAGTATATGGGACTGAGATTTTTTTTCTTCCTTCTTTTTGTTAAGGCAGATTTTCAGATGAGTGCACTGGTTGCAGTAACAAGCACTGAGCATTGCAGTTACAAGAAGCTGGTATTGTACCTCCTCCAAGTTCTGGCTTGAGTATTATAGGCTTAGAAAAGCCTATGAGATTGGGGTTTTTTTGTTTTGTTTTGAATGTCATTTAACATCTGTTTAGATTCTGTAAGTCTCTCGAAACTGTTTAGTAAGAACTGCAGATTGAGCAGTGAGATTCCAGGGGCATCGTTTCTTCCATCACTGTAATGTGCCTTTCTGTGTCAGTTCCAAGCCACTTAGCTGAGCTTCTTCATTTACAAGGAAACAAAGTGGGCTGTCCGACAGCTGAACCCTTTATTGGCTTAAAAAATAAGCATGGTCAAGACGACAAGTGCCCACTATTATAACTGTTTTGTGAGCCATTTCATTTTCTACCCTGTGTATGTCTTCCATCACCTATAGCTTCTGGCCCTTTTTGGCACCAGCTCGTGTCAAGTTCCCGGAGCGGGAAGGGCAGGGGGTGGGGAAAGCCCAAGACAAAACAGAAAGGAAAAATGGAAAGTTGGGGAAGGGTATGTTTCCTCTTGTGCTGTTTGAGTCAATCTATTAAGCTGGTTTGCCTTTGTTTTATATCAGTGTCCTCTGGAGCCTTGACACCTACTTCCAGGATGGACAGAAAATACAAGAAATGACTGAAGGAGGATGTATTTGAGAAGTAGCTGCAGCACATGAGAGTTGTGGGGGAATAGAGAGAGAGAATGTTCTGAGAGGATATCGTGACCCTGCAGAAGGAGCCAATGTGCTGTAAAGACATGCTTGCTGCATGTTTGGTGACTGTCTTGTCCTTCTGAAAATACCACCAGTATTGCACAGCCTTCATGCTTTGCTGAATGCTAATAGATACCAGAAAGAACTGAGTTTTGCAGCTTTAAATACTGCACTACCAGACACTTCCTTATTTCCTTAGTTTTTCTCACTGATTGTGCTGTTACACATGCTTCCGTTGTACTAAATAAACTCTGTAAGCTTTTTAAAAAAGTATTCTGTGCATTTGTTACTTAGGTGGATGTTATGCAAAAGTCATGTAGTTTTTTCTCGTCAAAAAATAATGCTTTCATTAAAAATAGTGGATGTAACTTTAAAGCCTCTTCAGTAAACATTCCTCAGTTTAGCAGCCTCATGATGAGTTTATCACTACTTCTATATGTGGCTGTTGAAATGACACTGAGATATACTAGCTTGGATATCCTCAATGGGTGTTGTGTTGTGTATTTGTAGTGTTGACAAGGAAGCCTGTACAGCAGTCTGGCAGGTAGGCTGTAGTCACTCCAAATCCCTAAAAGAATAAATACATGGTTGTCTAAAGATAATTGCCGTGGTAACAGCTGATTATTTCTTTGCTGCTATCCAGATTTGTACTTCCTAGATTATAATACCGTAGCCTGGCAGAAGTTATGCTGGATCTCTTAAAACAACTCTTGACCTTGCTTTAAGAAGATATAGTCAGGGAACAACTTTGTATTTTTTCAGAATGACAGTTTTGCATCTTCTTTGACTCTCACCATTAGTATGTTTGAACTACCATCCAGCCTGTAAAACCACGGAACAGGTCTCTTACTCGTGTACCTCAACCAGAGCTGAGGCAGTGCTGAAATACCATCTCTGTCCTATCTGTCACTCTCCGTATCTGGATAGGACCAACACTTCCCAAGCCTCCTCCTTTGTTGGTTTTTGGAGTTTTTGTTTGTTCGATCTGTGCTGTCACCAGATGAAAATCTTGATACTGAGTCACCAGCAGTAGGGTGTGTTCTGACAGCACAGGTCGTAATCAGTGCTCAGACGAATTTTCATACGTTTTGTATGGGAGCAAATCTCATACTTACCCTTCTAGAACCAGGAAGAGAGTTGGCACACCCCTCCCACAGAAACCCATTCACACCTGAAAGTTTCCTAGCTGCTTCAGATGGATGATCACTGTTACACCCTGTCTGGGGTTGTGAAACCGAGAAATGACGTTTTGCCATGTTAAGTTGGCTGAAACATGGCTGAAATTGAACTGAGCTGTTGATATTTGTCTCTGCAGAAATGTGCATTATGCACAATTTATAAACTGTCCATCCAGGAGTGTCCTGCCCTCCCCTCCCCCTCCAATCTTTGTAACATTTTTACTGTGTATGTCAATTCCATCTGCATTGAGTTACTAAGGTCTGTCAGCTCTTTCTGAAGCAGATTCAGGAATGCTTGTGACACTGCCAGCATCTTTGTCACTAGCACAGTAAAGAACCAGAAGAGCTAACCAGTTCTGAACTGTCATGTAGGTCACGGGATGAAGAAAATGGAATTGTAGGTTATAGACCCCAGATCACCGCAGTCTCTGCCAGTTGCCATGCCGCTGGCCATCGCTCATTACATTCCCTGCAAGCCAGTACAGAAGCTATTGCTATGGAATCGTCTTTCAGCAAAGTCATAAGAAGATGCACGTGCCTTTGCTCTGAGAGTCAAGTCCAGCAAAACTGGTTCGTGCAGATGTGGCGTTAGATGATACTGCGGAACTTGTGGCTTTGGAGCAGGATTTCTGTGTTCTATTCTTCTTTCACTTACTGCAGGGCCAGAAGAGGCTGCGTTCATCGTTGCTGCTATTAGAGTACAGTTTGGCATTAAAGCTCTCCTATTGTAGCCGTGATTAGATGTTGGGATCTGTATCAGTAAAGAACTGATGACCCTTATCGCTAATTGTATTGGTTTACTGAGGGTTGCTGAGACCAACGTGGAGATACTTCTAGGGATACACTAGAAAATGTGGTAATCCCTTGTGTCTGAACTGCATCTGCATTTCCCAGTGGGTTTGGTAGTAGGGGATAAGTGATGTGTAGGACTCTTAAAAGGCTGCAAAATGGTGTGAGTTACATAAATTGTTGCTTAGTGAATTGAACAACTGTAATCACTTCTTAAAAATTAAAACATTCAACAATTCTATACAAAAATAGTTTTCTTGTGTAGGCCATATTCTAGCCTAGTGAACAGCTATTTTGCTCCTTAAAATAGTAATTTTCAATGAGAGTGTGAAGTGTTTGCTGCAGTTTCAATATTGAGTATAGCGTGTAGCTTTAACAAAGAAATTAAAAGCAGTATGTTTTCTTGTTCAGAAGAAGTACACAGGCAAGGGTGTAAGGCTATAGAAATCACTTTCAGATAAAAAAGTGAAGGTTTTGCATAGCAGAAACAAGTTGCTGTCTGGCGGACCAACAATACTGTCTTCTTTCAGGAGAAAATTAAAGCTTTTTGATATCTTTTAGTCCAGTCATGGAATTTTCTCTATCGTGTCTATTGTGCAACAACTGCTATGAAAGAACAGCACCTCTGAAAGGTGTCTTGGTTATGGCTTTAGGATTTCTTTGTTACAAGGAGCTTTCTCTCTGCACACGTTTTTGAAATGTTGTGTTTCCTTACAGATATCCCACAAATGAGACCAAAGCCACACTACGTAATGGTTAAGAAAGATGCTGAAACCAATGAGGCAGTGTATTGCACAAAGGAACCTTTTATTAAGGCTCGTGTTATTGTCATCAGATGGTTGGTGTCTTTCTGGCTTGAGCCAAAACCTCACACAGGACCTCATATTCCTGGGATGGAAGGCGAAAACGTGCCAAAGAATATTCAGGTAAAACTGAATATACAAAAAAAGTGGTTTCATGTTTTTGTCGTAATTGTTAGCGGCAGTGCACTCTCCTGCAATAATTATAACTAATTAAGAATTAAGAAAAGGAATTTCTAAACAAAATTTTTAATAAATTCACTGTAGGAGGACTTACTATGCTGCTTTCTTTTTTTTAAGTTCTGCTTTTTTTTTACATTCTGCTTTTTTTTTAATTCTGCTTTTTTAAAAAAATTCTGCTTTTTTGTCTTTAATCAAATAAACATAAGAAGCCTTGAAATGCTTTGAATACTGGTTTTGGTTTTCTTTTTCCTGAATTCTTTGTAACTGTTTTGTAATTTAAGTACATTGTTGTGTAACTTAAATTTGACTGTTCAGTTGTTGTACTGAAGATGAGCTGTGGAATATCCTTTCATTTTTGTTACAGAGAGCAGCTGCTAGCATGGCTTCAAGGGAGGACAGCAAAAATGACAGTACTGATAAGCAGGATAAAAATGCAGAGCCAGAACAATCTCATTCTAATACAAGTACTCTAACCGAGAGAGAACCAAGTTCTTCCAGCCTCTGCAGTATCGATGAAGAGCATTTAACCGATATTGAAATTGTCCGGAAAGTCTTTTCTTCCAAAAGAAACAACGTCAATTTTCTAACTGAGATTTTTCGGCAGGTAAAGAACCCTTTTTAGAGTGCAAGAATCACAATTACTATATTGTAAATTATGATTATTAATCATGATTATTATATTGGTTTTTTTTCAAGACCATTTGCTAAGTAGAACATTGTATAAATGTACAGGTTTTTTTCTGTCATCTTGCCTTTAAGGTTTAAGAATTGCAAAGTTGAAATTCTGAAATATTTTCTGTGTAGAATGTCCCCAGTTCCTGATTTTTCTAATTTCATTTCTTTAACAACCAGTTCGACAACGTTTAACTTGGACTTTCCTGCTCCCTATAGACAGGAGTGTTTGATCTTTTCTTACATCAACCCCATAGCTATTAGATCTCACAACCAAACGTATTAAAATAAGCCTCCTGTGGGAGTCTGCAGCTGTTTAAGAGCTGTTTTAGGAGCAATCGAATGGCCTCACCTTGACCATGTTCATAAGAAGCGTGGGACAGATGGCTACAGAATGTAACAGCTTCTGCTGCTGACTTTACTGCAACCAGAAATGTTAGCTGAGCAGACTCAAAATAGTGCTTTTCGACTGGAACCTAATAAACTCATTTAAACTGAGAACATATGCCAGAATGTGGAGTCTATTTATAAGATGAAAACACGTAACTTCAGCGTCCGTGTGGAAGAACAGAACAAGGTAGACTTTCTTCATGGCCCACACTGCAGATCAAAAGATGAAGAGATTTTTCTGAAAAATAGTAAAGAAAAATAATACTAAATTTCAGTTGAAATGCATGGCACTTAATTGCTTTAAACAGCAGAAAACCAGACATTTTAAAACTCTGGTATACTTGGATGAAATGCATAGTTTTGCATGAGGCAAATACGTGACAGAAGCTTATCCACATCCAGTGAGTTGAGGGACTTGGTCACGTTACTGAAGGAGGTAACACAGTTGTCTGAATTCAGGTCTCACTCAAGGGTTTACAGAGTCTGAGACATTGAATGCAGACTCTGTTAGTGATGTTCTGTTTAGCAACTGCCCCCCGTGACAGGGACAGCAAAGGCAATTTTCTTTGTTCTTTGGACATGGTGCTCTGTGAGTTATTTAGATGACGGGGATTTCATGGTGGTTCTGAGATCTCATTTAAGTCATGGATTAGCCAGGAGTTTTCAGTGTAAGTTCATTTCTGATATGCCAGATATTTGTAGCGTTTCTGAAACATTAGGAATAAGTTACTGCAATCCGGAAGCTTCAGTTGTACTGAATGGCAGGAGAAAGCCTGTAGAAAAAGGTTTTATGTGTTGTACTCCAGAGTACAACAAATATATATGGGCTGTTAGACTTGGTATGTAACAGTGCGTGACTGATGAACATGCAAGTTGAATACTGCAATGCACAGCAATATTCCTTTTAGTGCCATACTGGTATGACACATCTATTTCCAGAGAGCGAACATAGTACCTGTGTCAGCTGGACACTCCTTAACCCATGGAGTAGCACATGGGCAGTGAGTGTCCAGTGTTCCCACCGTGGACTCCATAAAACTCTGTGTTAATGTAGTTTATCATTTTTAAATGCAATTAGGGCGTCATGGTCTTTGGTGAATGTATTTGTAGTTAGTTAAAACCTGGCTAATGTTAAAAGTTTTCTGATCTGTGACTGGAGATGCAGCAGATGCAGAAAACCTCCTGAAGAGGGCACTGACCAGCCATCACACTGTCTGAAATGCCCCATTTCTTGAAACAATCATTCCGAAGTCTTTTCAGGGAGTCGTTGGTTATAAGGACACTGTTTTGTAAAATGTTATTTAGCTAAAACTAACATACCTGCCTGCCAGTAATGTGTATCTCTTGACTCTTCCCTAGTCATTTAGAATTATTTAACTCCACTCTTCCAAATCCTCTGAATGGAATGTGTTATAATAGAAACTTATGCTCATTTATTTTCCATACTTTTGATGGGTGTTTGGGTCTTCATTTCAGCAGTCTGGGTGTGGACTTTGTACGCCTGTGTGGGTTCTCACATCTGTCTTGTTTTGAAAGTACTTTCTTGACAAGTTTTCTTGTTAAAACATTTTTTTTCATCTTTTCAGTTTACAGATGAAGAAAGTGAGCAAACATTTAGGTTTAGGAATATTTTACTAAGATCCTACAGTGCCTGGTTTTTTTCTCCCTTATCCCGTAGAACCTGTACATTATAGAGCCCAATTTGATTTCAAGTACTTTAACCCTTTTTTTTTTTTTT
>NW_010406118.1:92066-97144 GCF_000710305.1 Buceros rhinoceros silvestris | reverse complement strand
ATTCCTGTTGCCGATATGTGAAGCAGCTGCCATGAGGAAGGTGGTAAAGGTGTATCAGGAATGGATTCAGCAAGAAGACAAGCCATTATTTATGAAAGAACCTGAGGAAATAATGCAGTGTACGACCGCAGATTGTGACGAAAGTGTTGACCACAATTCATCAGAGAAAGCAAAAGAAAGAGAAGAGGTAAAATATTGTTGGTTAATATTTGTGCATCTTTTTGGTGTGCTAGTAGACAGAGAAGTGACCTCCTCAACAGATGGCATGTGGTTTGTATGACAGATTATATATGTTGGGAAAAATCAATGGTAATTAAACAGTGCATGAACGGGCGACCAATTTGATCCATTATTTGTGGATTTTTAATGTGGTTTGTTCAATTTAAAATTTCATACAGTTTTATGAACTATTTTCAAGACGTGGATTATACAGAATGACAACCTTCAGCTGTGTAAAAATTACCTACAAATAAAAGGATGAGTAAAATAGTATTTACTTCATCCAGATGCTTTCAAATAATTGCTACAAACTTCTTAAAATACAGTTGTCTTTAAGATGCATCTTACTACCATTGTTTATTATTTAATAAGTATTAATACCATTTCCTTTAATATGAAACTAGAATACCTGTCTACAAATCTATGAGACTTTAAGAAAAAATGTTTTTCAGGAAAAAGCTATGAACTCCAGTCATGTTAGAAATTCAAATTGGGCAAGAAATGGCTGTTATGAAGATACTTTGCATAAGATGTCCGAAATTGATACTGAAGAGCAAAACATACGAGCTGGAGTGCAGTCAGTATTACAGGTATGACATAGACTTCATATCTAATTCTTATCCTAATAATAAAGCTCTTGCTATCAGTACACAAAAATTGGAGTATCATGCAATACTCCTGCAAGGGAATCGTTCAAAGCATCTCTGAATTTTTAGAATGATTTTAGATTTAAAAGGCATGATGATAAATAGTGTTAGAATAATGACAGTGTTTCACTGTATCTTTACTGACCTTAAGTAGGACAATGTATACCCAAATGCAGATAACACAGTAAAAAAAAGTTTTCATTTTGCATCAGGGCATGAATTCTGCTCTGCATCATATCTCAGAAAAAATAATTCTCATTTGAGTTCCACAGCTTCAAATTATTCTAATTAAGTGTTTAATGAAAACGCTTAGAAGCTCTTTTCTTTTAATCTATTAGTCACCACATAAAACATCCGACCTTGTCATTTTCCTAGTCTGAATAATAAGGTGAACAGGGGTATTTCGTGATCTTTATCTCAGTTACAGGTTGGACGAGTACAGGCACCACAACTCTGTGCTTCAGATACCCTTAAGGAATGGGAATATAGCAGAAGTTCCCTAAGAGAAGTTTTCTGTTTCTAGGAAATTTGGAGGGTAGGAGCTGTGTAAATGTTCAGCAAAATCCTTTACTGAAGTTGAGGATATAGAAAATTGCATGTGTGTAATTTTGAGGGTCTTTGAAATGCTCTTAAGTTCATATAAAACATGCTCACTTTATTTATAAAATGTGCAGGCATATGTATCTCACAGACACACCTATTTATATATACATATAGGTCTATCTGTGACTCTTCCCTCCGTAATAGCATTTTATCCAGAAGAAAACGGATTCTGAACAAAATCAAACAGGCCTGTGCGTTTGCCACTCTGCTGTGTGGAGTTCATGTGACCGAAGGTTCATTTGACCAGCAGATACCTTTTTTAGCCCAAAACAGAGTCATTGAGACCCAGTACCATGTCTGAATTCGTGAGGTTTCCCAACCTGAAACCACACTGACTTTTTCTGTGAATCAAGAATCCAGGGCTTCTGTCCTGAGTTTTCTTCCAATTTAACTTCTGCATAGATGTATTTCTGGGCACTTAGAGTAGGGTGGGTTCATTAGTTGCAGCTAGTGAATGTAAAATTGCACACTAATAGTTCTTAATTATTTAAATCCAAAGCTCTTCTAGAGGGAAATTAGAGCTGTAGAACCAGTGTTTTCCTGTACATGGGCAGTAAGAAAGAAAAATAAATTATTGGAAGTCTAGGGTTTACTGTGATTAAAATATTTCCTAAACTTACATAAAAATATAACAACACTTCAGTTGTAGCTCCTAGTAATTAGCTCCTAGGAGTAGCTCCTTCAGCCTTGTCATGCTGAAGCAAACCCTGTGCACCAGGACTCTTTCAAGTAGTTCAGCATATATTACACTAGTAAATTGCTGGCTTACAGGTGGACTTTTGTGCAGTTGACTTAGCTGGAATATTTTTGTCCATCATTAAAATAACTACATTGAGTAGTTTGTTGTACAATCTGTGAGAGCAAAAATATACAAACATGTTTTATAGGAAAAAAAATCCGTTTTATTCTCGCTTTATCATCACATCAAGCTGACTTATATTAAATACATACTTCTGAGTGCACACACAATCTTTTCTGTTGATCGTACGTTTTCTCTTCCTGGTTACTATCAACTGAATTGCTGAAAACTTCAAAGTGCTTCCAGCTCATAACTTCCACTCTTTTCTACCTACAGGTTTTTATAATAAATTCTTCAAATATATTTTTTCTTGAACCTGCCAATGAAATTAAAGCTCTGCTGGATGAACACACTGATATGTGTAAACGCATTCTTAATATCTACCGTCACATGGTAGTCCAAGTGACTATGGACAAGAAGACATGGTAAAATGCTGATGTTTTTGTCTCAGATTGTTAGATATCAAGATAAATGTGAAAATTTACTTGGCAGTAAACACAGTGGGGTGGTATTGACTATGTGAACTAAGTCAGTAAATACATGGACTTTAATGTGACAGACAACTTACCACAGGAGGAGACGTGATCTGCTCTGGTAAAGCCTGTAGTCAGCACCTACTCAGTTTGGGTCAGCTTAGTCCTCCGTGGAAAAAGAAGTAAGATACACAGATACAGGCTACTGTTCAGGAGCTACTGATGACTTTTTTCTAGGGCATTTTGCTCATGTGTCAGAGTGCTAAAATATGAATAACATACATGAAAATAAATTTCAAAATCCTCAGTTAAGCATGAATAACTATTATAGTCAGAGGTGGATTGTTCTTGTTCTGTAACTGTGCGGGAGTTCATGTACTGTTTAACTCTTGTTCCTTTCCAGTGCTTAAGGTCCCTAGCAGGTACACGGACCCCACTTTCAAATTAATTTATATTATTTCCCTCTCTCCTTTTAAATATCTGTCTCTAATGAGTTAGTATATTGCAAGGAAGCAGTAGCAAGAGAATTTATAACGGCTGGTTTACACCATTTTAACTTGTCTAGCATTCAGTCTGTCACTAGTAGAACTCTGGGTAAGTAGAGCTGGCATTACGTGTCACATGAGGCTCTTCTCTTGTGAGGAAAGGAGTCAGTTCAAGGCTTGCCACAGGGAAATTTGGGAGTGATAGTAGGAAACAGATCCCACTAGATTAATATTTTCTTTCCCTGTTATACATCACTGTAAAGAAATGATTCTGGACTGTGATGCCGAAGATTGTACCACACAAAGTAGCTGATGAAGTATGTTAATGTTAATGTAACATGGCCAAAACTTGTCTTTCATGCCAAAAAAAAAAAAAAGGTGAAAGCTCAGGTTGGAAATAGAAATAAAACTTTGCCTGTGATTTCAGGCTATTGAAGGTGATAGCACTTGAAAGAGGAATTCCTCACTCTCAAGTGTAGAAAAGAAGATTGGAGGAATTTCTTTTTCAAGAACTGAACTAGGCTGTTTATAATCACTGTGTTCTGTTTGGAATGTGCTTGAGCAAATCAAGCTTGGTTATTATATTTAAAAGTATCCTGGTCTATACAGAAGTATAACAAAACGGTGACTCTGAGTTTAATCCTGTTTTGCAGGGAACAGATGCTGCTCGTGCTGCTCAGGGTTACTGAATCTGTGCTGAAAATACCACCCCAAACTTTCTTGCAGTATCAAGGAAGAAAAACCTCTACATTAGCTGGAAGACTTGCAGGACCTCTTTTCCAGGCAATTAAACATGAATTTGCTTGAATTCTTCATCTTAATTTTGATCAAGGGATTAGATGCAACAGGCAATGTTGCGTGGTTTGTCCTCTTAAATCATTGATTGTGAATGGTGTAGGTTAAAGAAAGGGCTACTTTTTTCCCTATATTTAATAACACTGTGACAACAGCTTTTGGGATACTGTGAAATTAAAAATTTACCATCTTTTAGTTGAGTTGGGCTGCGTAATATGTGTGTTCCTGTACCAAAGTCTGAAGCCCATGTTAACATAATGTGTGATAATACATGAAAATTCTGTGTACGGGTGAGGAAAAGAGTGTCAGGACTACCCAGAAATGTCTGTAGCGATTAGAAGCTTCTTTTTGAGGAGTAGCGTTTGAATGTTGTTGTCTTACGTTAGGATCCCAACTTTTCTCACTTTTTTTCTTTTAGACTCTTATAGTAGCTTGGATCAAAGCGAATCTAAATGTGTACATCTCTCGAGAACTTTGGGATGACTTGCTGTCTGTAATGTCATCACTGACATACTGGGAAGAGCTGGCCACTGAGTGGTCACTGACAATGGAGACACTAACTAAAGTATTAGCTAGAAACTTGTATAGCCTGGACCTCAGTGACCTGCCATTGGATAAATTAAGTGAGCAGAAGCAGAAAAAACACAAAGGCAAAGGTAAGATGACACTGTATACACATAATTTGAATTTGAGCTGGGGTAGTGAGATGTTGGGCACAGCACAATTCTGGTCTAGCCTTTTTTGTAGGCAGCTTTTTAGAACCACTGCAAAATCCTCTACATTAAGATTCAATCCTGCAAATAGCTGTTGAATTTAACCTAAAATGTTACACTGTAGTGGGTTATGCCTTTCTCCTTTTATCAAAGCAATTAAATAGTTGAGTCCCAATCATAACTTCTTGAACTAAAAAAGTTTACATATCTGGTAAGAATTAGCCTGTTAGAGAGTGGCTATTGCAAGCACAATTGGAACAGTGATCCAGTGAATCTTGTTCAAAATGTAAGATGACCATAGGGTTTTTGGTTTTGTTTCTTCTTTTTTTTTTTTTTTTTTTTTT